>NW_026891139.1:0-150133 GCF_015708825.2 Lethenteron reissneri
GGTCTGTGTCTCTCTCTCATCATCATCACGGTGGCTAGGAGATGTTGACTACCTCGCTTGGTGCGCAGGAGGTCTGTGTCCTCTCTCTCATCATCATCACGGTGGCTATGAGATGTTGACTACCTCGCCTGGTGCGCAGGAGGTCTGTGTCTCTCTCTCATCATCATCACGGTGGCTATGAGATGTTGACTACCTCGCCTGGTGCGCAGGAGGTCTGTGTCTCTCTCTCTCATCATCATCACGGTGGCTATGAGATGTTGACTACCTCGCCTGGTGCGCAGGAGGTCTGTGTCTCTCTCTCTCATCATCATCACGGTGGCTAGGAGATGTTGACTACCTCGCCTGGTGCGCAGGAGGTCTGTGTCTCTCTCTCATCATCATCACGGTGGCTAGGAGATGTTGACTACCTCGCCTGGTGCGCAGGAGGTCTGTGTCTCTCTCTCTCTCTCATCATCATCACGGTGGCTAGGAGATGTTGACTACCTCGCCTGGTGCGCAGGAGGTCTGTGTCTCTCTCTCTCTCATCATCATCACGGTGGCTAGGAGATGTTGACTACCTCGCCTGGTGCGCAGGAGGTCTGTCTCTCTCTCTCATCATCATCACGGTGGCTAGGAGATGTTGACTACCTCGCCTGGTGCGCAGGAGGTCTGTGTCTCTCTCTCTCATCATCATCACGGTGGCTAGGAGATGTTGACTACCTCGCCTGGTGCGCAGGAGGTCGTGGGTTCGATCAAGACCATGGCTACGCCTGCTGCTGTATGTTTGGAGTTTGTGGTGTCTCTCTCATCATCAAGGTGGCTATGAGATGTTGACTACCGCGGCTGGTGCGCAGGAGGTCTGTCTCTCTCTCTCATCATCATCACGGTGGCTAGGAGATGTTGACTACCTCGCCTAGTGCGCAGGAGGTCTGTGTCTCTCTCTCTCATCATCATCACGGTGGCTAGGAGATGTTGACTACCTCGCCTGGTGCGCAGGAGGTCGTGGGTTCGATCAAGACCATGGCTACGCCTGCTGCTGTATGTTTGGAGTTTGTGGTGTCTCTCTCATCATCAAGGTGGCTATGAGATGTTGACTACCGCGGCTGGTGCGCAGGAGGTCTGTGTCTCTCTCTTTCATCATCACCACGGTGGCTAGGAGATGTTGACTACCTCGCCTGGTACGCAGCAGGTCGTGGGTTCGATCCAGACCATGACACCTGCTGCTGTATATTTGGAGTTTGCGGTGTCTCTCATCATCACGGTGGCTAGGAGATGTTAACTACCTCGCCGGGTGTACAGGAGGTCGTGAGTTCCATCCCGACAGGCTAAAATAACCCCTGCCCCGATTAAACCCGGGTATAGTTTGGCCCAGTCCAGAGTATACCCGGGGGGGGGGGGGGGGGATGAAGTCTCCAAGGCTAAACTAGACCCCCCGGGGGTTTAAACTCGACTGGGCCAGACCATACCGCTCCTGGCCAGACTAAGCCCCGTGTGAAAGTTCACAGGCAATTATCCAGACAGAGAACAGGCGACAACGCACTTCAATCGATATCTAAAACGCGTACGCGTGGAAGTAAGAATCTCAATTTGATCAATTGAAGCATTTTTAAGTTCAGGGTTATTAAATCCTTTATATTAAGTTCGCTTGCTTGCTTAGGACCGTGCAAATCTTTCGGTCGTTTTTTAACCCACTTCCCGTGATCCAACCGAGCTGACATTTTGCACACAGACTCGTTGTTCGTGACAATTAATGTTCGTGAAAATTTTTTTTCCAAAATTTTACACTGTTTAGGGAAAACAAATTAAATATTTAATTACCAATTGTTTAATGCTGCCAGACAATCATCTGACCCATAGGTGGCAGCCATCTCAAGCCAGAGGACGAGAGGACTCTAGCCGCCCCGATGCCACGCATATAAAGGATTTATAGTGAAAAACTTTGTTTTTACGGGTTAAATTTTTTTTAAAGTTTTTTTTCTGGTTGAAGCAGTCAACGTCTACGTGTTTACAGTTTAAATAAAATGTTGGAAAAATTTAGTAATTCACGTGTATATCGCTCAACGCTATTACTATCACGGGGGTATGATGATTTGGCCTAAAGGGGCATAATTTGGCCTAGGCCAGGGGTCGGCAACCTGCGGCTCCGGAGCCGCATGCGGCTCTTTTGAACCTTGACCGCGGCTCCGGGGCGGATGCTAGCGAGGGGAGGAGGCGCACTGTGACACCTGCTCTGGCGTTGCCGCTGTTGACAGGTCGCCGCTCCGCTCCACACTGCCCGCCCGGTGACAGGCAATAACGTTGCCGAATGCGAATGACAGGATCATTCGCATTCTCTACTGACGAGACTGGTTTACCAGTATGCTTAATATGTGGCGAGAAATTTGCAAACAACAAAAAGTCGAATATTGCAAGACATTTCCAGAATAAACACACAGCCTTTGCTGAAAAATATCCAGATGGAGATGAGAGACGAAAAGCCATTGCAGAACTTATGAGGAAGGTTAATATGAGCAAAATAATTTCAAGAAGTGGGTGAAGACTGAAAATTCCACAACATATGCTAGTTTTGTGGCCGCTCAGGAAATAGTCAAGCACGGGAAGCCCTTCACAGATGGAGAGTATATAAAAGAAGCATTCATTAATATTTCGGAACATCTATACATGGACTTCAAAAACAAGAATGAAATTGTGCAGAAAATCAAAGACATGCCTCTCTCTGCGAAGACTGTCAAAGACAGAACCCTAAAAATGGCAGAAAACATTAGCAAACAGCAAATTCAAGACATTAATTCAGCTGTGGCGTACTCCATCGCCTGTGATGAGTCCAAAGATAAAGGTGATATTGAACAAATAGCGCTGTTCTGCCGATATGTGAACTCTTTTGGGCCACAGGAAGAACTGATTGAGCTGATACCACTAAAAGACCAAACAAGGGGTGAGGATATCTGTAAGGCTGTCCTGGACTTTTTAAGTGCTAAAAAAATAAACACCAACCACCTGGTCTCAGTGGCTACTGATGGGGCACCGAGCATGAGAGGAGCACAGAAGGGCTTTGTGGCTCTACTGCAGAAGGCGCTGGGTAGAACGCTGCTGTCATTTCATTGCATCCTGCACCAAGAGGCATTGTGTGCTCAAACATTTCCCCCGGAATGCACAAAAGTGATGGATGTGGTCATTCAGATTGTTAATACGATAATGGCAAAGGGTTTAAACCACCACCAGTTCCGTTTGCTATTGGATGAGGTGGAAAGCATATATTCTGACCTCCTGCTCCACAACAAGGTCCGGTGGCTGTCCAGAGGCGAGGTGCTAAAACGCTTTGTCACATGTTTGGAAGAAGTAAAAACCTTCCTGGGCAGCAAAGAGCTCACCTTTGCTGAGCTGGAACAGCCAGAGTGGCTGGAAAAATTACATTTTATGGTAGACATGACAGCACATCTAAACACGCTAAATACAACCCTTCAGGGGAAAGGAGGCACAGCCCTGCACATGCTGGAGGAGGTTTTGGCATTCGAGCGCAAGTTGACAGTGTTTGTCAAAGATTTACAGAGAGGTACACTGTCTCACTTTCCCTCTTTGAGAGAGTTCAAACAAAGTCATGATACGATAAATTTGGAATATTTCAAGTCTGCAATCACCACAATGCAAAGTTCGTTTGGGAAACGATTCTGTGAGTTCAGAGAGGAAAAAACGACATTATCCTTCCCTGTCACTCCCCTGGCGATCGATCCATCCCTATTGAATATGACTGCATTTGCAGGTGTAAGTCAACCTGATCTTGAGATGGAACTGGCCGATATAGCCGACAAAGATATATGGGTGTCCAAGTTCAAATGCTTGACCGCTACTCTTGAGGATGTTGCCCGTCAGAAGGCCATTCTGGCTCAGAATCATAATTGGAGTGATATTGAAAACCTTCCCAAACAGGACAAACTTGTATTCGAAACATGGAATGCCATCCCCAACACTTATATAAACATGAAAAAGTATGCATTTGGAGTCCTGTCGATCTTCGGCTCCACATATGTATGTGAGCAGGTCTTCTCCAACATGAACTATATTAAAAACAAACATCGATCACGCCTCACAGATGACAGCTTGCAAGCCTGTGTGAAAATGAAGGTGACGTCTTACAGCCCTGATGTGCAGACACTGTGCACTGAGGTTCAGGAGCAAAAATCCCATTAACCAGGTAATTTAGCTATTAATTTGCAAAAATATATTTTACATTGTTAAGTGAAAAAGTCCTTTTTTTATTCAGATTGACAGCTGACTGCACGATCCTGTATATAGCAATAAGGTAAGAAACAATATATGCAGTGTTATATTTGTTTTAAATGTCGCAATGGTTTTGCGGCTCCCAGTTTATTTTTTCCTTCGGAAACGGGTCCAAGTGGCTCTTTATGTCTTAAAGGTTGCAGACCCCTGACCTATACAATGCATGGGTCTCCTTGCATATCTAAATTATATTTTATTATTTGGTTCTTTCGGTTAAGTCACGTCTAAAGATAACATAATAAATTAAATAATAGCATATTACGACGTTTCGATCGCAACACGAGCAATCATCATCAGGCATAATGAAATAGCGACATAAAATCTAACCAGAAAACTATAGACAGACATATTAGTAGACAGATATCACCAAGATATGTCTGTCTATAGTGTTCTGGTGAGATTTTGTCGCTATTTCATCACATCTGCAGAACTTCAATTTGTGTCTCCCCATATACTACGAATACAAAGATCTAGTTAAGTCCGTCAGTCTACTGGCTGAATGCGTGTGTGTATGTTGAACTTCTTTCGCACCGTACATAGCCAACCGTGCTCATCGGAGGTGCACAAAGCGGCTCGGCTTAAAGATGACAACATCTTCCTCGACACAGTGAGGTGGCTGATGGAAATAATGGCAAGATAACGTGAATGAAGCCAATTAAGACCGTCACGCAGTAGATTGCATGTTGTGCTCAAGGAAGCTACCATCTTCGATTATTCCTCCGAATGTGGTTGCCGAAATTGGAAGAGAACCAATTTACATTATAAAAATATACTAATATAACAAGCAACCCCTAGGACATGGGCCCTAATCACGTGTCGTGTTGTGTTACGGTGGACTGCAATGCCATAAACACACGTTGTGCATGGCCGTGTTTCGTTTATTTTTGCACACCGAGTGAAATGTGTATCTTGTCACATCCATCAAGATATCTGCTGATGTGTATCGGCAACACACCACACTGCATAGGCAACTGTTCATCGACTAATCGTTTACTAAAGTATTCCTATGCTAAACTGTTCCCTCTGGAAACATGTTTATAATATAATGACCATCAGGCCACATCGAGTAAAGCGCAGTTTCCAACCCTTATTATCCACTCTATTTCTCTGGTCCCTCCATTTATGTTCTATTGCCTGAAACGTCACATAGTTTATGAACTTTTCCTTTAAGACAACCGTATTGTTGATACATTCGTTGAGTTGTTTTGTTATTTGTGCTCGTGCACCGATGCCCATCACCGAATAGAGTTCAGTTCAGTGTTCATTCTACACAGTCCTGCGTGTATTTAGTAAAAAATGTTAAACATTACTTCTTTGGTCCTGAAAGTTCCGTATTCTGGTTCACCTGTGTGTTTTATGGGATTTTTTTTCCTCCCTCTCTACTTTTTTTAAAGTTGTTGTTATTAAAAACAAAATTATTTTAGGAAATGTTTTACAAGTAAAGAAAGGTCCAGTTAAAGTTGTTGTAAATGTAGTATTCCTTGGACGAATGCCAGAGTTTTGTTTCCACAGATGATAATGGATGGTGGAATTTATTCATCATCGAAATGGAATTTCTTGAGCGGGTGCTTCGGGAGGTGTGGTGGCTGTGGGGTACAGCAGCTTAATGATAAAACCAAGCAAAGCAAAAGTTGGTGGAAAAAAACCCTCCCCACCGTTTTGATTTATACGTCTGCTCTTTTCCGAGTTAATTCATTTTTGTTTGGGTCTGTCGCTCATTTCGGAAAGGATTTTGCCGCCACTCAAATGATCTGGCCAGATGGCCCCTCTCGAGCAGCCGACTCAACTCTGAGTTTGAAGGTTGCGAGTTCAAATCCCTGTCGAAGGTTGACGCAGCCCATCATCGTGTCTGCAATGGAACTGTCGAAAGTCGGACCACTGTGGATGGACTGGTAGTGTGCGTGGAAATGTGGAATTTCCAGTGTGTGCTCAGGGCCAGCGAACATGAGTACGTTACGGACGTTGAGACAGAAGACAACTTGACTTGAGGCTAAAATTCGCCCTAAATATAAAATCAAAGTTGACCCTTACGTAAACAAAGTACACACAACTCTGTTCACCTATCCACATACAAATTTAATATTTTGTAGTCTCTGTGCCTGTGAACTTTCCAGACCAATATGCACTTATTACCCACAATGCTTTGCAACAGTGCACAATGGGCTATTATCACATGTAGATAGGTCCGTGGTAAAATTGGCATCTGCATCTCCGTTGTGTGGCTTTGTGTGGTGCTGCGTTCACAACGGGGTCTGGGAAGTCAACGGTGGGGTCAGGTGTCCGTAGTCATCTCCCATATCTATATCAGTGTTGTACCATGCTCACCGTAACAGGCACTCACAAACGGCACTTTGCCCCTAAAGCCGATTGTGCGAGACACGGGATCTCTCTCCTTGTTATTGCCTGCTGTGGGTGCGTGTTCGAACACACAAGCATGCGCGTTTGCATGCAGGCGTGTGGAAGCACTATTGTACGTGCACAGGTTCACGTCTGCAAGAAGGTGGCATTTAAAGTGACGGCACAGTGACATCTTGTAACCAGACAAAGCGAGAAGAAAACACGGTGCCCTTGTTGAAACCCAGACGTTTATGTCCTCCGAACACATGCAAGCTGGTTAAACATGAACACCTCCACGCAAAAGGCAATGTTGTTGATTTAAGGGTTGCGATATTGTTGATACGGATTTATAAAGACATTTCGACCTTTTGTAATGTTTACAAATGCATATGTCAACATCGTTTATTGCACTTTTAATGCGTGGGTGGAAATCGCATACAGGAGTCATTTTGTTTAGATTTATTTTGCTTTAGTAATTTGCTACTTTGTTTTGTTTTTCTCAAAGTTGGCTGGGATATTGTCAGTGGCCAGTGACCCTGGGGCACTGTGTTCGCCTGCTCGGAGTCAAACACCCCGATTGCCACAGCCGAATATATCACTGCAGCTTCACCAGGACATGAATGCATTGCCACGGAAGTGAACCCTGTTCTTGCAATCAGGGTAGACTTGGGTATCATCATCATGATCAGCCATGCTCAACCCTCTGCTGGATGAAGGCCTTCTTAGGCCACCGCCAACTCTCATGACCCTCTGTGATAGTCCACCTCGCACATGCACACAAACTGGTTTTGTCGTTCCATCTCCTCGTTGGACATCCCCTTGGATGTATTCCATTCCTTAGCTGTAACTCCTTTTATTATTCTTGAAAATCCTACATTCCAGTGAATTGACCTGCCCAAGGCTGCTACGGGTGTTTGTTTATAGTTTTAATGACTATCATATACCAGTGTCATCAATCTAAAATCGCAAGTTTTCTGACCAATCTCTACAAATAGTATTTCTGGCGTGCACTCATTTGCTTCGTGTTATCCACTTGTTGTTATTTTTCTATTAGGGTTGTCCAGATTAATCTTGCAGACGAAATAATTGGCGAGGAATTGATTGAACATCGCAAGCAAGGCTCTCCTGAGGAACAGTCTTGAGACCCGGCTGAGGCCTTGCGCAAACATTTTTATTATAAAATCGGCTATGAATAGACGGTGGAAAAACGAACTAGCAGGTCTTACGTAACGATAGGTTCTTGGGTTTCACACGTTCCTTGAAAAGGAAATAATTACGTCAATAGGCTCTCACCTGGATTAATAATATACAGGTGATACAGGTTAGTAAAACAAACAAAACATATTCGCCTAAGTCTTAATACTTGTGTTGTTCCTAATTCTCACGGCAATTCCCACAAGAGTTTCACGCCAACATTGTCGTCATTCCGATCGCTGCGTTCTTGGCTCTGCCTCTCGACTCGAAGCAGACTTTGTGTACCGGTTTAAAGATGAACCGCGTCCCACTGCGCCCCCGACAACCCGTGCCGCGTTGAAGGCTGTCCTGTGCTTGCGAAGCGTTGCGCGCTACTCGCTCTACACACGCGCGCGCGTTCCGCGTCTCTCACTCCAACCACCCAGCCCATCCGCTCCCGCGCTGCGGGGTGGCTGAAAAGCCAGGCGCCTCATGGTGCGGCCAGGTCCAAAATCGCTCTCTCGCGCACACAGGGGAGGGAGGGATGGAGGGTTCGGGTGTTTTGGTCAATCGCAGTTAGCTGGTCACAGACCCACGAAATGGCCAGCGACCAGCAACAAACCGCGTACTCTTGAAGGTTGCAAATAGGCGAAGTCGATACATTTCGCGAATTGAGCCAGTGTGTGTTTTTATATATATATACGTAAGAATTTGGTGTGAGTTTAAACAGAGCGGACACAACCGCCACTACTGCTCTGTTCTGAAAACGGGGGGGTGTGGGGGGGTTAATGAAGATCGATGGTGCTGGAATTTCATTGCCACAGTTGCACTCGTAATTGACGTCATCGGGTGCGCGGTGACTAATGTTAATTGGACAGCTGCTGCCGCCGAGCGTGTCGCAAAAGGTTGGTTATCTCCTCGCCGTCAATGCGTTCAGCATCGGGTGTTCCCTGAGGTGCGACAATTTCTGGGTGGCGCAGTGGTAACAGTTGCGTCTCGCAGCAAGGAGGGCCCTGGGTTCGAATTCCTGACACGGGCCACCTTTTTCTGCGTTTCGCGTGGGTTTCCTCCCATAGCTGAAAACATACAATTGTGTGTATGTGGATCTTCTTTCGCACCGTACGTAACCAACCGTGCTCATGGCATGGGTGTTGGCCACACATCCCGATGCAGGGACCCTCTTTAAAAATAGTTTTTGGACTCCACGTGGCCTTCCCGGGTAAATAAGTAATTTGTTCATTCAACCCCCAACGCCCTCCCCTTTTTACAATTCGCCGTCAATAAAACGATCGATTTATATTTTTTTAAATGTTGCATTTATTCCTCACGAACTGATACGCCGCTTTTCCCCAACATTTCACTGTGTCATAGCTTGTGCCCATCGATAAGCTTGTTGGCGTCTGCGTGTGTACGCCGTGATGGTTGTGACGCTGATGGTGGTGATGCTGACTGTTGTGACATTGTTGTCGTCGTTCTTGTTGTCTTTGCAGATCTATGCCCCCGGAGCCCTGAGTGGCCGCGCGTGAGCCCCGGGTCCCCATGGCCTGCCGTGTCATCGTGCCGTGCCTTCTGGCTGCTGCTTCTCTCTGCATCGCACGCGCCGCAGGTAGTGACATCGCTACACCCGGCGGCAGCAACTGTGGGTCCCCTGAGAGCTCGTACAGCACATGCCAAAGTTAACTTTTTATATATATGTGTAGGACTCGTACTCGGCTGGCTTTCTGTTCTCTTCATTTTCCGCTTAAGAGTCCACCTCCGCCGTGCCACCGCTCCGCGTCTCTCCGTGCCTTTACTCCGCTCCGCATCTCTCCGTGCCCTCACTCCGCTCCGCGTCTCTCTCTCGCCGCGTCTCCTCCGCGTCTCTCTCTCTTTCGCTAGGTCTGTTGACTCTACTGCTATTCTACACTGCATCCTTCAGATGCATGGCTATCCCTGTTCGCACACTGCGTTCTCGCTGTCACTGTCTCTCTATACTCTACTCCGTCTGTCGCCGCTAACCCACTCTTTCTCTGCTCTACTACCGTCACCGCCTGCTCTGCGATTCCCCGGGCACCGTCGCTGCAGCTCCATCCAAGACGCCGACCAAGACAAGAAGCCCCTCTCTCCATAGCGCTGTGGCTTATATCCCCACACCAATTAATCCCCATTAATTATCTCAACCCTCCGCTTATTACTCGCCCCCTGGCCCCCGGTCTCACGTGACCTTGTTATTGCCGCCAGAGCGACGCCAGCTAATAACCAATTACCCTCTTAGCCAATCGCTGGCCTGTGTCCCCCCAGCGACCCCGAACACCTGTCTCAACACTTAACGACCCTCTCACCTAATGCCACAACAACAACCGTGTCCTCGCATACCCCCCACTGTACTCTGCTCGCTGGCATAGCAACAGTGGAAGAGAATGCGTGGCGCGCCATGACTCTAGTCCTACAGATATAAAAGAGAGCGCTCAACTGCTATTTTCCTGAGCCGGTAGTGGAAACTTTTGATTCCTACGGCGGCCCCCGCCACCAAAGGATAACCACTGTCAGCATCCCCACAAAATAGTTCTCGTTTTATCGACCCGGAGGAGTGATGGACTAAGTCAACCCCCAAACCAGGATTTGAACTTTCAACCTTCCAATTGCGAGCTGCTCGATTTACCGCTGTGCCACCGAGCGTTTTTTGTTTGTTTATAAATACACATAAATATATCTTGTTTAATAGACATTCGTAGACATATGAATTAACTTCTAGACATCTCCACGAATCTTAAAACTACAGCATGTTTTTGAGTTTGAGTAGTGCTCTGCCTTTGTCATTTCTTTGCACATTTGGTCCGATCGTAACGTCACGAGTAGAGACGCGGACGGTCTCCTTTGCTTAAAAAAAACACCCGTTTAGAATTCAGCCAACTCACTTTGCACCGATGCCGTGCTCCCCCACACATCCATCCACCCTCCCGCCCGCCCGCGCACACAACAGCAGCAGCTGTTCAGTGACTTATCTTGGTGGAATCGCGGTGGAATTAGCAATTAGGGGGTGCTGGATGATGTTCAAACAGCACGTGAGTTTTTATATCTGTGCGCACACAGGGGACAATGAAGCATGCATTTTTATATTGATGGTGCACAGTGCCGAAAACTACTTCTTGTATTCGGTGTAACATTCACAGGTGGCTGTCTCCATGCTCTTCGCAGCGTGATGTGTAGGGGGCAAAGGTTGACAATCTAAACGTCAAGTTCCCGAATTGTACCAGGCCTGAGGCTTCATTTGCCTAGAATCGGTAGCCAGTGCAGCGAGTCAAACATTGGCTCCAGGGAGACTCGGGTAGCTTGGCGTCTTGTGCCGCTCCTTGCCACAGCCCCGTGTGTGTTGGCACGTCCTCGGCAGTGGATCGTTCAACACGGCTTTCCCTCAAGCGTATATGGTGAAAGTAAACTGGAGTGATTCGTAATTGACGATTGTGGATCGGATCTCATGAGTGCAATGCCAGAAATAAGTCTGCGCGTTAAATACAATGGAACGTCAGTCTTTGTACATGCGCATTGTGTGTGTAGGTGTTTGTCAGTACTGTGTATATACACATACATTCATATTCCATGCGACTGAAGTTTTGCGCAAGCAAGACGTTTCAGTAATGGTATTTACAATTACATTTGACGAGTGAATACTCTTCCAATGTTACGAGGCTTAAACATTGATTTGATATTGAATGTTATCTTAAATAAACAAGGTAAAAAAAAATCCGCAAAAATAGATGTGACCTGTTATCTGCTGTCATTAAAGGGATCTCCCACGCCGTAGGAATGTGGAATTTATACTAACAGCTCAGGGCCACCAACAGAGGGAAACATCATCCCGCAATCTCTTGATCTGGCCCTTCGCCAGCATTGATCCAAGTGTAATAATACTCTTGGAGACGGCTTGTGGAATCGGTCCTTTTATTTACTTATCTCAGTTCACAAGCACTCCCCGTTGCTGGCAGGCTACGGGGAGTGGGCAGACCGATCACAAGAGACGCACCGCCACGTGGCACTCTGACTGTTGTATATGTCGTATAGATACAACATGACCCCGTGTCCCTCGGCTCTCCCCTTATTTAATGCCTGGGTCACGTGATACGCTCCAGCCAATCCTTAATAGCCTGCGCTGAATGTTCCAGATTCCCCATCAACTCTCGGGACCACGCCCCTGACTTGTCTTCCCATTGGCTGAGGCCAAGACCAGCAGAACCAATCACCCTAGTTGACATCCCTCGATCCCGCCAGGGCCATGCTCCCAGGCTCTCCCCCCATTGGCTGTAGAGCAGGACCGGCAGAGCCGATCACCACGTGAGCCGAATCAATGCTGCCGGCAAGATGCACGCCCAGCGAGACTGTGTAGCGATGGGTTGTGTAAAAAAAAAATTACGTGGAGAGACAAATATGGTGAGCAGGCAATATTTGTTTGGGTCGGGGAGTTGCCTTGACTTGTGTGGCTACGGCTGAATGTGAATTTTGGAAGCCACCAGCGCTGGTGTTTTGGCACTGACACTGAAACGAACAAGAAAAATCGACGGAACCGCACGCGCGCACATTTCCCCGCGGCTTGGCGGACTTCTCCTCTCAACTCAGTCGCCGCTCGCAGGTCGCTCTCCCTGTGTGGCATCTTCGCGCGGTTGAGGTAGTTGAAGCAGGAGTGAGGGCCGAGCTGGGGTTTGCTGCCGGGCTGGTCGGGGAGGTGGAGGCTGCCCCCCCCCACCCACCCAAGCTCCCGCGTTCACAATGAGCCTGTGTGTGGGGCGAGACGGAGCTCAAAAGCCCCATTCAGTGGCTCTCTCCCACCTTCCCCGGTGCGCTGATCGATTCCAGCAATTATCTGTAATTAGCTTTCCCCAACAGACGCGGCTGAAAATAGGGCGGGGGGGCGGTGGCTCGCTCCGGCGTTGGCTGGCAGCGGCTTTTGCAAACCGCTTGGGCAGCCCTCCTGGTCACCGCTGTGTGAAAACAGAACAATATTTTTGTTGGAAATGGTCGGTAGTTTCGTGGACTGTTGTTGTTATTTTTTTAAAGGAAAGTACGGATGCTGACCGTATTTGTTCTCCATCTTTTCAACTTGTCAGCGTGTTTTTTGTTGTTGTCGTCGTCATTGCCGTGTCACTAACTTTCTAGCTGACGTTGAATGAAGATTTTTGGCCGACATTTAATGCAGCGGTGGGATTTGTTTTGACCTATAAAATAACTGCGTGACTTTACGCGTGTGTCATTTGTGAACACATGCAAAATGTTGGTGTCTCTCTCCGAGCTCTTACCCAGCAATGGAAATCCCAATTCCCATGGCGATGAGCGCACGGCCACCGTGGATTTATCACAAAGTTGTGGTCGCTTTATCGGCCCTGGAAAAACGATGGGCTGCGACGAGGCCCCAACCTGCATGAGAACTCCTCACTCACCCGGCTGCTGTGCAACGAGTGCTCGAGCCGAAGCGGCACCTGGGCCGGACGTGTATTTAGGATGTGCATTTTGAAACTGCGAACGAAACTATTTTTTTTCTACCAGGTAAAGCTGGCCGAGTTGGATAGCTCTTTTCGGAAGCGACCTGGCGGCATGTAATGATAGCACAACGAATTGGCTTGTCACATGGACATTTTTTGCGGCCAAATACTCAAAACGCATGTTGATTCGAAATGCGGAGGGAAATACCGGAGCACCAGGAAAAAAATCCCCGCGACCATGGCGAGAGAGAGAGAGAGAGACACGCAAACTCCAAATATACAGCAGCAGGCGTCAGTCGGGATCGAACCCACGACCCCCTGCATACCGGGTGAGGTAGTCGACATCTCGCCACCGCGGCACGACGCGAGTCTGCCGAGTGGCGGCGATAGCCGCTCGCTACGCTGCGGGCGCTTCGCTTCGTCGTCGCAACGCCGGTCCAAGAGCGGTCGTCGCCATCGGCTCCCATTCACGGGGGGGGTGGGCGGAGGGGCACGGCTCCGCCGCGCATTGTGGCCGCCCTGCGTGATCGTAGCCCCGTTGTGTTATTGTCACTGTGTCAGTCAGCGTGTTTCACAAAGCTTTATTGTATGAACTGCGGGAGTTTATCATTGGATAAGAGGGGGGTCAGGGTTTGACACTTGCCAATGTGTGAAGGCCGTGGGCAGGGGAAACACCCCCTCCCCACTTCTTTACCCCCCCGCCCCTTGGCCGCCGTGATAAGTGATCTGCATTCCGAGTCCCCCTTTACAAAGAGGATGCTAATAAAAGCTGTTGGGGTCACAGCAAGTCTCGCTCAGCTGCAAATAAAAGTTTATCAGATCTGCTGACTGCTAATTTTTCCACACTCTTGGCCTTTATTTTACGCGCCGCGAACGATTTGGCATTTATATTAAAATAAAAACAACATGACCCTGCCGTGGAAATGCGAGGATCGTGAAGCAATGTCCCGACGGTGCCGATTCTCCCAGAGCGGAAGTATCTCTCCTCTGGCCTGGCTCGTGTCGCGCTCTCTCTCTGTGTCTCTCTACTGGAGAGTGCGTTGGGACGTCGCGTCGAACATCACCCGCAGCTCGCAAGTCGAGCTGTTAATGTTGCCCGGGTCTATAAAAACGGCACACGTCTTTTTTACTGGGCCCGCCAGCCGCCCCCTGATTGATTCGTAAACGCTTTAACCCTTAACGCATCTCTGAGATCCGTGTCACAGCTTTAAACGGCCAGACAGAGAACACATGAGCAGTGATTGGCTTACCTACGTTAGAGGATTGCTTGAAAACAACCAACCTACTCTTTCTCCTTGTCCTCCTCTTCTCTGCGCCACTTTTACTCGTAACGCCATCTCTTCCATTTCTTGATTTTCCTCCTCATACATTCCTCCTCTTAATTCTCATGTTCATCATCATCCTCATCTTCCTCAACCTTCTGATCCTCATCCTCCACATCCTCATGCTCCTACTCCTCATCCTCCCCCCCTGTCCCCGCAGTCCCCGAGGCCCCGTGGGCGGTGAGCGTGCGCTCCGGCGCCAGCGGTGCGGTCTTCGTGTCGTGGATGCCGCGCGGCACGGGCGGCTCCCCCGTCAGCGCGTTCCGCGTCGAGTGCCGGCGCGTGGGCCGTGGCGCCGGCAAGTGGAAGGAGGCCGCGTCCGGCATCCCGCCCGCCAAGCTCGCAGTGCAGATCGACGGCCTCGCTGCCGGTGAGGCAGTCGACCGTCGTCATCGGACGCGGATCGTGGGGCGCGGTGGGGCCGGCTATGTTAAAACATAAATATATGTATTTTATTAAAATATTGTATGTGTTCATGTTGAGCTACTTTCGCACCGTGTGCAGACAACTGTGCTAATCGGAGGTGCGGGGGAAGGACGGCAAACTAAACACAAAAAGCAGTTCTAAAAAAAAACGTTTTCAATCTAGATCTAGAAGTGCATAGCTCCAGTGGCATCCTAATATCGGAATGAAGAGCATTCCAGAGGACCGCTGAAGTGCACCTAAAATGCGATGACCGTCTTTGTTCGATGGCTTGCCAAAAGCCATTGCAAGGATGACCGGAGTTCGCTCTGATTTATGAATATTGATCAAATACCAATTGTTTGGCTGTCAAGGGGGTGGCAATTGCCTCCACCTCCCACCGTCCTTCCGTCCTGATCTGGCACCAATTGTCAGACAGCTGATTGTTTACGAGCTATTCGTGCATGTGGGGATGATGGCGCTGCCACGTTGTAATGGTTGGCACACTGGCCTGCAATCCAGAGGTGACCGGTTCATCCTCGCATTTCTTAATGCCCCCCACCCTCCCCCCACCCTCACCTCTGCCCGCCCCGCAGTATAAATGGCTACACCACAGTCGGTCGATCGGCGGGTCGCGTGTGGCGGAATAAAGTAGTGTGGCTTATGCCCATCTCCTTTCAACACGAGTCTAGTCGACGTGGCGGAGTAGGCCCCAAAAACTCTCCGTTGTAGTTCGCTCTGGCGAAGGCCCTTCCACCAGCGTTGGCGCGATTCGGCACATTTCAGGGTCCGCAATCTTTGCAAAACATTTTTTTCCCACTTTACCTCCTATAGACAACGAGCAAAACAAACAAAAAAACCTCGACATAAATTGTCGCGCAGCTTGTGACCGTCGCCGATTCGTGCTCGCTTCCTTGACGCTCCCAGGCTGGGCGTACTGCTTCCGCGTGGCGGCGCTGAACGCGCACGGCGAGAGCCCCTGGAGCGTCCCCTCCACGCCGTTCTATCTCTCGGGCTCCCCCGGGGGGGCGTCCGCCTCCCAGCGAATGCTCGCCGCCCCCCACATCTCCGCCACGAAGGCCGTGAGCGACACGTCCATTCGCATCACCTGGACCGTACGTAACTATTTCAACGATCGATGACGACGATGATGCCGGAGAGCGCGGTAGTACTTGGTCGTAACAACCGTCTCGTGTCAGTGGTTTGCGGCAGGTTCACATCCCTGTCTGGGAAAGACGGTGAAATGAGTGCCTCATTCGTGGGATGCCAGTTGTCATGTGCAATGACTGGCACCCACCATAGGAATGTTTAAATCCAACCAAGATGTGCTGGTTCACCAGAAATGCCCCAAGCTCATCAGAGCAGCGTGGAGTCAAGTCAAAGGTGTGCGGCTGCGCAGTCACTTGCTCTCGCCTCCGCTGTGTTTGGTCTCCTCTTTCACGCCGACCCGATGTCTCGGAAGAGTGTTGGAGTACGCACACTTTACCCCCACCACTTGGTACTTGCTGATCGTCTAACTGTGGGGTTCCCTGTTTAAACTGCTGGGAGGACAGAAGCAGGTTGGGGGAATTTTAGAAACTTGCTCGATTTGTTTCTCACTGTCGTGCCGGGAGACGGAGCAATAATTCTCAAGTAGAATGTTGTGTGTGTGTATGTTGAACTTCTTTCGCACCGTACGTAGCCAACCGTGATAATCGGAGGTGCGATTCATGATGATGAGAGTGGTGCGAGGATGATTGAAAAAGTGGTAGTAATGGTGGTGATTATGGCGCTGACACGTCACAATGCCGACGACGACGAGGATGATCACGCTGATGGTCGTGACCCCCCCCCCACCCCGCGCGCTCGTCGTGCGCAGTTTCCGTCTGCCGCAGCTCCGGCGCAGCCCGTGCAGAAGGTGACCGTCTACTACCGCCCCACCGACTGCGACAACGAAGAAGACTACCACAAGAAGATCCTGCACGGTGAGCGCCTCGGCGGCACCCGGCACGAGCCACCGCCGTCACATCGGCTTAGAGCTCTGCGGGATGTTTAGAGTTTGAGGGACGTCACGTGTGAGCGGCCCTCGCGCTGTGCAAGTTGTACGCAGGTGAACGCCGTTCCAGCTACAGACGCAGCCTTCCTCGGTTTAGTGGCCTCAGGTCCGACGCAAATTCGCAGTAAAAAAACAGCGCACAAATGCGCGCCGCTCGTAAGCAGTCAGAAGGTGCGGCTTCCCCGTCGTGCCGTGCACGCGTGTCATGTGACCGCCGCTGTCAGCCTTGTCGAGGCTGCCAGCTCAGGAGAGCTTAACGTGGTGGGGCCGTACAGTTGTTTAGATCGCCAACTCGAATGTGAAATGTGGCCGTCCCCTTTTGTTGGCATGGGTTTTCTCATAATTTATAGAAAGCGTTGTAAAGAGAGCACATGCATTAGTATAACGGTCTGAGTTGTATGACGTGTGCATTGTGGGTACTTACCACAGTCATTTGAAAAATGAATGTAATGTCTTTCAGATTTCTGTTTGTGTATGTTGTCCGAGCTTGCACTGTGGGGAGCGGTGGTGCAGCGGTTAGCGCGCTGCACGATGAACCCAGCAATACGGGTTCAATTTCTGCTCACGGCCAACACCAGTGACAACTATCTGAACCGGTCCTGGGCCTCCCCTAGGTCAACTCAGCCTCAAATGAGTACCTGGTGCGGTGTGTAAACATCGCCACTAGGGAGAAAAAGGCGGTTGGGAGTGGTGCTGGCCACCCACCCGCTCATGTGCCGTGCCGGCCTTCATAGGTGCTACTCGCTAGCAGCACTTGCCCCTACAATCTGTTAAGGCCATTTTGGGGATCTTTGTCTTTATGTCTTTGTCTAGCTTGCACTAGAATTCAGATTAATTTGTTTAACCAGGTTAGAGCTCAAGAGACCAAGCATAGACCCATTTGCAATATAAAGTACAGCAACGAAGCACGTGCAAATCAGAGCAAACGAAACACGTCTACGGAAGACGTAGAGAATACTGCACGAACATAATTTGCTGTTCAAGAGAACAAGTCCCCTGTAACTTTCATTCCGAAACAAAGACTAAACCAAACTTAACATTTTATCAGGTAAGGCCCATTGAGCTACATAGCTCAATGAAGTGGCCAGCGACCTGACCTCAAATGATGGCTCAACGAAGTGGTTTATCATGTGGGCATTTACAGCAGCCAAATACTCTAAATGCATGTTTCCAAATGTCGAGGGGAAAAACCCGAGGACCTGGAGAATGATCCACGCAACCATGGGGAGAACATGCAAACTACAAATATGTCGGCGTCAGGGTCGGGATCGAACTCACGACCTCCTCTACACCAGGTGAGGTAGCTAACATCTCGCCATCGAGATGCTCATAGTACAATCACGTTACAGGAGCGTGAAGATATGTCACGCCGTAGCTGATTGCATCCTGCAGCTGATAAACACGTGGCGTGCCGCGTGAGTCACGCGGTCACGCGTTGGTCGAATTGATCCACGATGCGGCTCGGCCGTAACAGCTGCCGTTCGCCGTGTCACCCCAGGGAGCAGAGACTGGCACGTGCTGAGCGGACTTCAGCCGGAGACGTCGTACGACATCAAGATCCAGTGGTTTAGCACGGCGGGAGAGAGCGCGTTCAGCAACGTCATGATCTGCGAGACGAGAGGTGGGCGAGTGCGGTGTCCGTCGTGTTGTCTTCTCATCGGGGATGGACCTCATTTTAGTCGAAGTCAACATAGTGGAGGCAAAAGTCAGTTTCTGACCAGCAATAGAATCAGACCCGAGTCACTGAGATTGTAATGTACGGTATTGCATTTACTATCGGGCATTCAATGATCCCCTTCCTGGAAATTCTATGAAATGTTCACAATTTGGGGGTCACGGTTTCTGTAAAACAGTGTTGTTATTTCGGTAAATGTATCACTTCTAGTGGTTGCAGAGTTTACGATGAGCCAATTAAATACAACATATACGAATTTAAAAGAATCAAATCTCTCACACGCAATTTGATCATTGTATCATGATTGTGAGAATCAATTTAAATCGAATCCATGCATCGTTACACGCCTGTGAAACATCACACAAACCTTGGTCTCCAGGACAGCGGCAACATGCGCTTATCACCTCTCCACACACAGGCAAACACCAGACACAAAAAGCATGCCCATTCACACACCAATCACCAACAAACTAATCTCATCGTCCGTCCTAAATCACAACCATAAACGCATTTTCTTTTCTTTCGTAAAACGCAAATGCACCGATCTGTTCTTTTTATTGTTGAAAAAAACAAACCCCTTTGCTTTTATTCTTCCCCCCCTCCTGCCTCATCAGCAACAGCTCTGGCCTCGTCTCATTAGGCTTCACAGGCCAGCGTTTGTTTAGCAAAGAACCGTCCCCTGGCCAAAAAGAAAAACGCAAACCACATGGTGGCTGCTTCCTAACGTGGCCGCAATGCTCGTGCACCGGGGGGGGGGGGGGTGATCGAATGTCTCGTGGCAGCGCTAACGCCGCCGCCGCCGGCTCTGGCTACAAGAGACACACACGCACAGAGTCATCGGTAATGGCGCAAAGGTACAATGCACGGGGCCATAAGCGACTGGAGTTGAGTCCGGCTCTCTCGCTGCACTGCGGAAGGGTGAGGCAGTGTTCATTTCTCTTCGAGGCCATTATTGCCATCCAGCAGTGGATATTCTACGATAATATGCTACGGGCCCGGTTTCTATACATGGCAGCTACTAGTGGAGTCTCTCAAATTGGTATGGAGTGTATCGACCCTCGATGGATGATGGACGGAGTTAAGGACCCAGCCCCGCTCCCCTGAGGCAAGCACTCTGCCGCAGTGGCATCTGGCTGGATAACAGATAACTTTGACAGCAAACACTCTCATGGTGCTGATGCTGGTCAAGATCAAGATCAAAATATGCCATCGTGGCCAAAGCAACAATGGTACCAGGCCTAACCAGAGCTTTCTACCCTCCGCCAGATGGTCGTAACCATCGTGACGACAGATGAAGATGATGATCAATAATGTCATTTCTGTATTATATTATCACCATCACTACCATGAACATAATAATCGCCACCACCTTTGGCGCCATCACTTAGATCCAGAATTTAGACCATATTCAGCCAACACAATGGGCAGATATCTTGTTGTGATGCTGGATCATGAGAGAGATAGTCCCGCCAAGATTTCACCCGCAGCGGAGATGTCTAAAAGGAATATTTCTTGGCAAGCACACAATGTGCCTGCTGGCAATGTGTACGAGTCCAAAAAATGATCAATGCAACGCATTGTTTTAATTAATATAGAGCTTTATGAAGGCTGCCACATTTTTGGGGCATTACGAACAGGGCATCAGTGTTCCATGGAGGCATATTTTTAAAGCAACAAAAAAAAACGCTTGAAGAGGAAGCTGCGAGCTTTTCCTGCACCGCTGTTTCACCGTGCATGAGCCACGCTAAGCTACACCGGTGCCATGGCAGGTAACCGCCACGCTCTCCCTACGTTTGTTTTAAAAGCTGAGCATATTCGCACACGTAATAACAACAAAAACACGCATTCGTCAACAACACCATAGCCTGAAAAAGAAAAAGGGCTATGATGGGCGATGTTTGGGGCATTTTCCCTCCTTCACAGCACACACAGCGGACCAGAGAGGTGGAGTGCATAAGAGTTGGAGACATCACTTCATACGACATGCTTTGGGTTGTATATATCGCCTATACACTTGACTTTAAATGTTGACGGCTACAGTGTTATTGACAAATGTGTTGCGTTGTTTGCTATTTGTGCTTTGGGCGCCACTGCCGATGCACTATGAACAAACAATCTGTTCTATTTGTGCACGTGCAGTTTGATGGCTCAAGCCAATACACTGTCAGGGCCAAAAGTGTTTGAATTTTTTGCTAGACGTTATATACATGCTCTCTCCCGGGCTACACGGCATTATTTAAGTACATTAATGAACGAGCCAAAACTTGTTTTTATTTTTAACCTTGGTCATCACGAGTGAGCTCACTCAAGCAGCATTTGCATTACACGTGGCCTCCGTGTTTAAAGGACAGGCATATTGTGACTGGCAACTGACAGACACCAGGGAATTACCCCGTAGAGCCCTGAGACAAAGACATTCTCTATTTCTTCTACCAACGTCTGTACATAAATCAACCATTGGATGCACTTAGGCACAACTCGATAATCTTCTCAGTCAGGTCGGTATGTTTTCCCAGATAAATTAACGTAGAAATGATTAAAATGCAAAGTTTTTATACATGACACTTACATGTATTGTTCACGATCATGTAAAATATTTCCCATTATTTAAATGTATCATTGCTAATGCGGTATATCCGTCAAGTTGAGAGTCTTTTTTGTATCTCACTTTCCTTTTCGTTTAATTCCCCCAACGCTTTTCTACATCTGCATTGGCAGTGGTGCACGACAACAAATAATGCAAACTACAACACATTCCTCCGTCACACTGCGCAAAGGACACAGCATAACGTACAATAAGTGATATTTCTAACAATTGCGATTAACCTTCCTCATAGCAAATATAAAAACATTTTTACCAATAGATCTGACTGTTTTTTATACAAATAAACCATAATTTTCTTTCGAAAAAAACCATCCATTGCTGCATAAGCACACGAGTGCCATTTATCCCACGATGGGCCACAGCACTGGCTGCAATGGGAATTCGTGAGGGTTAGGTGACGATTGCCAATTCCCCAAATCACAAGTGCAAAGTGAAATGTTGCAGCACTCAAATTAGCACTCCTATTAAGTCATTTTCACAAGACAAAAAGCACCAGCGTGCTACTAAACACACTCGCATACACGGAGAAAATGACCTCACGATGCCGTTGTTTTTGGGAATTGTCGATATCGAGCTGTGATTGCAACAGTTAGCGGTGGGTTGCGAATCCACTGAACGTTGTAATTGTGGTCAAGAAGCGTTTTACAGCTGGTACGATCACTGGTATGCCTCTGGACATTACAGTTCCTGACACTGGTAAGCAGATGGAAATGTAATTCTCGACAGAGGCATTAAGCTCACAGCTTTCACCAGATTACCCCGGCTCTTTTACACCTCCTCAATCCCATTTCTAACGTCTGTTGGAATTCTATTGGGAATTTGTCTCGGAATTCCACCACAAAACTCTCACACATCGAGGACAATATAAATGCATCCTCAATTCCGGAAACCGGAATCGAAAATGTGTTGTGTCTCCTCAACGAGTGGCTCTTTCTCTCAAACGTCATTGGGCATCTATAGAGAGTTTGCTTGTTTGTAGGAATTAATCTTCAAATTCCTAATGGAATTTGTTTTGCTGTTATTGGTTGATCTGATAACTGAAGGCCACGCAATACGAGTTAAAATAAACAAGACAGGATTGACGTGGCATAGGGAGATCTTCATCCAGCAGTGTATATACCATAACTGATGATGATGTGGTAGTTACATATGAATATGAATACGTTGGGAGGATCAGTGGTGCCGTGGTTAGTGCACTAAGCTATCAATTCAGACCCAAAAGTAAAATTTCTAACCAGAGAGAACATCAGTGCTCTTTAATATCTGAAATCCTTTTTGGCTTCGTCTTAACCTTTGCCAACCCAGCACCGTTAAATATGGTCAGGCGACCCTCAAAACCAACAAGGCGAGGAGAGGCCGTCATTCAGCGGTAGATTGTTCAAGGGCTTGAATTTCTGACTTATTATTTAAACATGATGATAATACTGGTTAACGTTGCTTTCTCAAAGAAATGTTCCATTATTGATTACCCATGAGAAAGAATCAGTGATGATTGCAAATTCACGTCAGAATCAACGAAAAAGAAAATGAACGCACGTTTAAAACACATCCCGTGTGCATGGACGTGTGTGTCAGCGCAATTGCGCTACGACATTAGTGTCCTGGATTTGATTTGCAGCCATGGTAAACATCAACGGCGAGTGACTTTTGATGATGTCCTGGGCTTCCCTTAGGTTAACTCAGCCCTACATAAATACCTGCTGCGGTGTATAAACACCAGCACGTGTTTTAGAAGCAAGCCACGTGCTCCCCGTGCAGGTGAACGCAACGCACGTGCGCTGGTGGACACACACATTTTGCTTGGGCGCACTCGTACACGTGCGCGTGTGCACTTCAACACATGGGGGGGGGGGGGGGTGGTATGTACATGCCTGGGAAAGCTCGCTCACCCGCGCATGACGGGCCATACACATGGCACACCTGCACATACTTGCCGCGCTCATAGAGGGGAGCACCCAAAGGGAGATATAGGAAACACACGCACAGTGATGCACACACAGAAATCAATGATTCCCCCCCCCCCTGCCCTTGAACCTTGGAGACTTGGAGACTTTATCATGAGCAAGAACTCGCCACGGCCAGCTTTGCACACGAGAGAGCGGTTCGGCCCACACCACATTGTCGGTTGCCTATTTACCTTTGTTGATATAATACGTCCTGTACCAGATACTCACTTTTGGCCGAGTAAACCTAGCTGTGACCCGGGACAGATGTGTATGGTGGGGAATTGAACAATTTTTGGTGGGATTGTAGCGCTGCACAGTGCTCGGGCATCTGCAGCACAGCTCCCAGCATACACGCAGACAAACCGACGCACACAGAACCTTGTTTAGCCATTTGTCAAGCCAAGTGTTCACAGTGCGTTGTGAGCGCCCTGTTAAGGTCGGCACAGCTACACGAAGCTCGTGTAGCCAGCATCACACCACGCCGCCACTGCCTTTGTCTCTCATCACTTATACTGATATACTGCCGTAGATAATCATTATTTTGGCTGAATTCACCTAAAGGAAACCTAAGCCTATTTCGAATACCGATTTCCCATGGGCAGAAATCATATTGGGTGGCTTAGATCAGAGAGCAATACATGTGCAATTTGACTAACTTTCCTCTGATTGGGTGTCGGGTGTAATAGGTGATCGCTAACGGCACATGGCCATACACATGGGCAAAAAAACAAGTATGCACTTGGATTGTGGAACGTTGCCATATCTCTTCAAAGGTACTCTGTGAGAGTGGGCCATCGAACAGGTTTCATGTGGAAATGTTTAAGAAGAGTACCTCGCGTTAATAAAACGTAAATGTTAAGAGCCCATTATAGGTCGAACTTGTGTGTGCAGTTAACAATTGATTGGCATGTCAACTAGATAGTTTGTTTTAATGTATGTGCTTATTAATGATGTGTAACGCTATGTAATTCTTTCTGGGTGCAATTATTTTCCAGGCACAAATATAACACGTGGCAATTACTGTTCACTTATATACTCACAAATGTACGTTTTTTGCCTGAAACATATTTCCTTTAAATATATCAATATACAAATTACCTTGTAGACTATCAGGGCAAGTGCTGTTTGCAAGATCAATGAAGCCTTGTTATGTGGCCAGCAACAAAGTGCACTGGTTTTGTTTTGTTATTCACCCGAGGACTCGTGTTGTCCTCACCGTACCGAGTACTAATTTTTTCCCCGAGTCAACCTAGGGCAGGTTCAGTTGCGTTGGGCCCTGTGGCCAAAGAACGGGATCCTATAAAACGAGGCTCGTGAGCTCAAATGCACGAGCCATCATGTCCCCACCACTCCCCTTTGCAATTGTATTGATACACACGCCAATAAACACACGGCCCAATGGGTAAGTCTTTGTCAGGTACGTGTTTAAATAACGAATGCCGCGAAGAACGGTAACTTAATATTTAGTTTCAAATGTATCGCCTGTCATACAACTGATGCATTTGCAAGTGTCCCGCACATGTCTGCCCGACTCTAATTATACGGGTTTTTCTCTCTCTCTCCCTCCCTCTTCTTTTCATTGACTTCCTACAGCTCGCAACGCAGCAAGAATGTGCGCAGCATGGAAGGTTTTGGCGAACGATCAACCTGGAAGCAATTATTGGGCCTGAAAAAAACACAAAGCGCAATTATTTAACAAGGCCACAATCAAAACCTTTCACCCAGCATGTCATCCGAGTAAACTTTGGGTTACTGTTGAGAGCATTTAAGAACGTCAACTGTGACTGCAATTTAACTTTTTTTTAAATCCTTTATATTAAGTTCACTTGCTTACGACCGTGCAAATCTTTCGGTCGTTTTTTAACCCACTTCCCGTGATCCAATCGAGCTGACATTTTGCACACAGACTCGTTGTGCGTGACAATTAATTTTCGTGAAGAAAGTTTTTCCAAAATTTCCCACCTTTTTAGGAAAAAAAACAATTATCAACATGAATTAAACAGAGGGGATGAAAGGGGAAAAACATATATTTTTTTATTGTGAGTTTATTTACGAAGTCTGTACATAAGCCAGGTTTTCATCATGCTACATGTAGCCCCAGTGGCCTAATGGATAAGGCACTGGCCTCCTAAGCTAGGGATTGTGGGTTCGAGTCCCACCTGGGGTTGCTGAGAAAAAGCTGTTCATTTTGTAGACGTCAAGTTTATGAATCTGACGATGAGAAGCGAAGGGTGGTACTGTGCCGATCGAAGAGAGTGTGAAATCCGTGTACTTTGGTGACAGGAATCAACACTGATAAAGCAGAGGGGACGAAAGGGGGAAATACATATCCATTTTTAAATCCTTTATATTAAGTTCACTTGCTTGCGCGCTTACGACCGTGCAAATCTTTCGGTCGTTTTTTAACCCACTTCCCGTGATCCAATCGAGCTGACATTTTGCACACAGACTCGTTGTGCGAGACAATTTATTTTCGTGAAAATTTTTTTTCAAAATTTTCCACTTTGTAGGAAAAAAAAAATTCACTAACACAATCATATATTTTTCCTAAACACAGAAAATTATTCTTGATAGTGTGTCAACACACTATAAAAATGAAACTCTTACTCAAGAAAAACAGAAATGAATAAAAAAAAATAAAACCGATGCCACACATATACAGGATTTATAGTGAAAAACTTTGTTTTTACGGGTTAATTTTTTTAAAGTCCTATTCTTCTTCCCTGTCGGCTTTCATTTGTCATTCACAATCAGAGTTTGTGGTGTAAAGTTTTGGCAACCCTTCGCTCTGGATCGTATTTTGCTGGGAGGCACAAAATGGGGACCTCCTCATATTTCAGTGTGCATGTACACAGGATTTAATAACAACTCGCGAGATGTCCCAACAGTCTGTCTCGCTCGCGTTCTCTTTTTTATTTTTATTTTTAATCACATTTGATGAAGATATGTTTTCTTGCTGTTCAGATTCAAAATTGTTTTCAAATATTATTTGTCACTTATTCTTAAAGATTTTTAATAGTGTATGTTTGTTCCCACCAATCGCTGCACAAGTTAAGGATACGTATGATGACGTAAGCACGTTAGTGTGAGCCCTCCCGGAAGCCATAGAGAATGCATTGGAGCGCCCCCCGTTCGAAAAAAAACATCTTTGAATGTAAGTCTATGGGAACACTCGGGGCGATTCTCAGCCGGAGTGAAATCGCCCAAAAAGAGGCGGTACTCCACAGAACGTGACATGACGCTGATTGGACTATATCCAGAGACACAGTGACGGCTAGCGTGACTCTGTGGTTGGATGAGATTGGTGGTGCGTCGCCCAATCGCCCTAATGAAGAAACCGCCCCTGGTCTATGGTTCTCTCTGTGTATGAGTGAGTCTATGGGTCTCTGTGTATGAGTGAGTCTATGGGTCTCTGTGTGTGAGTGAGTCTATGGGTCTGTGTGTGTGATGAGTCTATGGCTCGCTCTGTGTGTGTGAGTGATTCTATGGGTCTCAGAGTCTGAATGACTCTGTCTTCTCGACAGACCTGTTCTCTGTCGAGAAGACAGAGTCTGAATGTGGGGGGGTGGGAGGTTGAAACTTATGGAAACATTTGTAATAGATTGACGGTGATCATTGCCACGAGTGTGTAAAAGAGAAGTGAACGCATCGCCTGTGGCGAACGCGGGGATCGAACCCGCGGATCGAACCCGCAACCTTCCGCATGGGAAGCGAGGGCGCTACCCACTGCGCTACTCGCCCAGGGCGTGAAGGTATCAAGCTCAGGGCTCCTACACGGTGACGTTCAGCCTAATCCATGATGAGTTCTAGATATGAAGCTTTCAAGTTCAAGTTCATGTATTAGGTGTAGCCCTGTGAGCCATTCGGCTCTTGAATCGGGTGCAACCGCAACAAACAAAAAACAAAGACATGAACAAAAAACATCTTAAAGTGAATATGTGACTAAGAGCAAACAGAAAACCAAGAACAGACAGAAAAATATTGCAGAAAAAAACACCGTACACCAACGCTGTGTGCAAATATCCCAGTGGGATGCAAGTCAAACAACAACAACAATAAGACAACTTAGATTAAGGCCATCAGTCTAACTCTGTACTACAACAAACAAACATGGCTAAACCAATACACTTTTCGAAATCACCAAAATAAAGCCATGAAAGCAAAATTTCGATCAACAATGTTTCTTTTAATAAACAGCAAATCCCAATCAAGCGGTCAGTGCCTTGCCCAATGGACTCACCAAATGTGTAACGTTTTCTATTTGAATAAATGTAAAATAAGTATAACCCGTAAAAACAAAGTTTTTCACTCTAAATCCTTTATATGCGTGGCGGCTAGAGTCCTCTCGTCCTCTGGCTTGAGATGGTTGCCACCTATGGGTCAGATGATTGTCTGCAGTATTAAGCAATTGGTAATTAAATATTTAATTTGTTTTCCCTAAACAGTGTAAAATTTTGTAAAAATTTTCTAACGAACATTAATTGTCTCGCACAACGAGTCTGTGTGCAAAATGTCAGCTCGATTGGATCACGGGAAGTGGGTTAAAAAACGACCGAAAGGTTTGCATGGTCGTAAGCAAGCAAGCAAGTGAACTTAATATAAAGGATTTAAAAACATATTCGCCTGTGGAGGACGCGGGGATCGAACCCGCGACCTCTCGCATGGGAAGCGAGACTGCGCCACTCGCCCAGCGCGTGAAGGTGTCACGCTCTGGGCTCCTACACGGTGACGTTCAGCCACATCCATGATGAGTTCCAGATTTGAAGCTTTCGTGACTGCAATGATTCATACTCTTAGGCTTTTTTCGGTAAAGTCGCTTATTAAATTGTAGATTTGAAGCTTTCGTGACTGCAATGATTCATACTCTTAGGCTTTTTCGGTAAAGTCACTTATTAAATTGTAGATTTGAAGCTTTCGTGACTGCAATGATTCATACTCTTAGGCTTTTTTCGGTCAAGTCGCTTATTAAATTGTAGATTTGAAGCTTTCGTGACTGCAATGATTCATACTCTTAGGCTTTTTCGGTAAAGTCACTTATTAAAGCATAAAACCCACGACGTTTCGATCACAATACATTTACATAATGTATTAATGACGTCAGTTAGAGTAGCCACTCGTTGTGGGAGGGGCTGTTGCTTGTACCCCGGGAGTGACGTCATGTCACCTGCTGCCGCGTGACGTCACAGGCTGCAGCTTCGCGCGTGCAGTGAAATCCGAGGTGAGAAATTCTCATCGCGGTTGTTGTGGTTGTTGTTGTTGTGCTTGTTGTGGTTGTTGTTATTGTTGTTTACCAAGCTAGAGCCTCGCTCTCTCTCTCGTAGGGATGTCACTAGAGCAGCAGCAGCTTGTGAATCGATGTCCAAGTTGGAACTTTACAACGCGGGGCCTAGACACGCGGGGCCTTGCCTCCTGCCCTCGCCTGGTCGCGTTTGCTTTAATTCCCTCCCTTAAGTTTAATTTGTCTTCACGCGGCTCGCTACTTTGTCACTTTGGTTTATTGTAGATATTGACGCAGTTTTTTTTTCGTTTTTTTACCAGCCCAAGCCCCCCTGAGCTGCTATACCGCTCTTGTTTACAGAAGCTACCTGCCCACAACACAAAGGTGGGTTTTGTCAACGCGTGTCTCGGTGTTTTGACTTAAAACTTTAGTAATTGCAGCAATTCATATTCTTGGTTCTTTCGGTGAAGTCACGGAGATAGAAAATTTAGTAAAAATAACATAATAAAATGAATAAAAGTAAACAAAATTGTAAATAAATCAAAAAACCCCACGACGTTTCGACAACACAAATGGCCTTTATTTGATGTTATTATCTGTTGTTATTGTCTATCTACGTAACTTTACCGAAAGAACCAAGAATACTTGTGGAAATGTGTATCGGTCAAAGACGCTGCACGCGTGCTGATGTTGACTCTAAATGTGGAGGGGAAACCCGGGAGATTCGGAGGAAAATCCACGCGACCACGGAGAGAGAGACACGCAAACTCCAAATATACAGCAGCAGCAGCAGGCGTCAGGGTCGGGATCGAACCCACGACTTCCTGTATACCAGGTGAGGTAGTTAACATCTCACCACGGAGAGAGAGAGACACGCAAACTCCAAATATACAGCAGCAGGCGTCAGGGTCGGGATCGAACCCACGACTTCCTGTATACCAGGCGAGGTAGTTAACATCTCACCACGGAGAGAGAGAGAGAGACACGCAAACTCCAAATATACAGCAGCAGCAGGCGTCAGGGTCGGGATCGAACCCACGACTTCCTGTATACCAGGCGAGGTAGTTAACATCTCACCACGGAGAGAGAGACACGCAAACTCCAAATATACAGCAGCAGGCGTCAGGGTCGGGATCGAACCCACGACTTTCTGTATACCAGGTGAGGTAGTTAACATCTCACCACGGAGATACGAGGGCTTCCAGGCATTTTTATGACCATTTGCCCTCTCATTGTGTGCAATAACAGCCTGTGTGATGAATTTGGGAAACTTTTTCACTACATCATGAATATATGAATAAGTATAGACGTGTAAGTCACGTGTGACTGTGTATATGCATTACTCTGTGTCTGACGTGTAGGTGGTGTGGATATAATTTTTTTCTGTCTGCAGCTGTCGCTTGGTCTGATGGAGCAAAGGCGCTCAGCACAGCTCAGTACGGCAAGGCAACAATGCGACCGGCGTGGATACAGCACGGAGCGGACTGGAAATTTGACACAGCACCAGAGAGCTCACGCAGGAGAGAAACCCTTCAAGTGCAGTGTGTGTGGGAAGGCATTTTCACGGTCATATTATCTTAAAAGACACCAGAGAGCACACACGGGAGAGAAACCCTTCAAGTGTAGTGTGTGTGGGGTGGCATTTTCACAGTCAAATAATCTTAAAAGATACCAGAGAACACACACAGGAGAGGAACCGTTCAAGTGTACTCTGTGCGGGAAGGCATTTGCACAGTCATCTTCTCTTAAAAAACACCAGAGAATACACACGGGAGAGAAACCCTTCAAGTGCAGTGTGTGTGGGAAGGCACTTTCACAGTCATCTGTTCTTAAAAGACACCAGAGAACACACACAGGAGAGAAACCTTTCAAGTGTACTCTGTGCGGGAAGGCGTTTTCTTTTTTACATCATCTCATAAGACACCAGAGAACACACACGGGAGAGAAACCCTTCAAGTGCAGTGTGTGTGGGAAGGCATTTGCACATTCATCTACTCTTGTAACACACCAAAGAACACACACGGGAGAGAAACCCTTCAAGTGCACTGTGTGTGGGAAGGCATTTTCACAGTCATCTTCTCTTATAAAACACCAGAGAACACACACGGGAGAGAAACCCTTCAAGTGCACTGTGTGTGGGAAGGCACTTTCACGGTCATCAGATCTTAAAAGACACCAGAGAACACACACGGGAGAGAAACCCTTCAAGTGCATTCTGTGCGGGAAGGCGTTTTCAGATTCTTCCAATCTTCAAGTACACCAGAGAAGACACAAGCATCAGAAGATCCACAAGGACTGGAGTGTGAAATCAGCTTGTGAAAGTCAAAGTGCTGCAATGAGCCCATCCCTCATCAAACAAGAACCGGAAGAAAATCCCAGCTTGGACACTTTTAAAGGTAACGAGGTGAAATATGAAGAGGTGAAGGTGGAATGTGAAGAAGTGATGGTGAAGAGTAAAGAAGTGAAGGTAAAGTGTGAAGATGAAGATTCAAGTCCAGAATGTGACCTTCACATGGATGGAGGCAACGTGAAGCAGGAGGAGAATTCTGACTGAGGCAGAGCGAGGCAACTCCCAGCAGTTTGTGGAAGTGGAGGTGTCGGTGGACTTCCTCCGAGACAATACAAAGTGAAATGGAGACCCGGTAAATGTGTAAGCCAGAGACGATGTCGCTCCAATAGATGCACCTTTGTCACAGGCCTTTAATGACAATAACGTGAAGTTGAACACTCAGTTCCTAGGTTCAGTCTGCAGGGTAAGGGTGGCCAGTCTTTGTGGACCTGTGTGTTGGGTAGATCTCTGAGAGCCAATAAGCTCCCAAGCATTCACGATGTTATAATTGCTTTTACATGGTGCTGACTTAATCCGCTCAGCAACTCGGAGTTTTGTATCGTACCTCGTCTCAAACATTCTAAGAGCACCCCAAGTAGCAGCTGCCCCTGTGTGGCACAAGGTGGTGGCCCTGCACCGGCCTGCGTGTGGACAAGAGCCTGTCAGTAGGGGGCGATGATTGATCTGTCATCTCAGCTGTGTCGTTAGTAGGTAATGTTTAGAATTTGCTACATTTTTGACCCAGACGCCAACATGCAAAGGCCTACTCGTTTTGAATTGCACAATTATGTGTTTCACATCCACTGTTCAGTAGAGGGTGCATTATTTAAATAGCTCCTTGTTAATAAGATGTTATCTAAACTAAATTGTTCAATTTTGGCAGAACGTAATCAACCAGGTAGGGTGTTGACTGTTGTGTTGGCTGACTCTTGTGTTGTGTTGCATTATATTTCTAAGTTCACTATGTTTTCTCATTCACTTGTTGTACCTGACGATGGTTGCTTGTGTTCCAATCGAAACGTCGTATTCTATTAAATTTCGTTCTACGAGACTTTACTGAAAGAACCAGAGAATAAGATGTCATCTGATGCAGTATATTTCACTGCAGTAATTAAATGTTGTGCATATGCCTGTCAATAATTTAGAATGAATACTTGTCTGATTGTGTGCGTACATGTAACGCACACTGTACGTACACAATGCACACACAGTGTACACAGTGCACCCACACTGTACACAGTGTGTGTGTGTACACACTGTGTACACACACACGCTCACAGTGTACACACACTGTACACACACTGTGCACACAGTGTACACACACAATGTGTACACACAGAGTGTACACACACACAGTGTACATAGTGTGTGTACACACACTGTGTACAGTGCGTGTGTACACACACAGTGTACACACGCACAGTGTACACACGCACAGTATACACACACAGTGTACACACGCACAGTGTACACACGCACAGTACACACACACACAGTGTACACACACACACACAGTGTACACACACACACTGTACACACACACACAGTGTACACACACACGCACAGTGTACACACAGTGTACACACACACTGTGCACACACACACAGTATACACACACAGTGTACACACACAGTGTACACACGCACAGTGTACACACACAGTGTACACACGCACAGTGTACACACGCACAGTACACACACACACAGTGTACACACACACACACAGTGTACACACACACACTGTACACACACACACAGTGTACACACACACGCACAGTGTACACACACACTGTGCACACACACACAGTATACACACACAGTGTACACACACAGTGTACACACACTCACTGTGTACACACACAATAATGTCCACGTTGTAGTTGCTCAGCTCACACACCCAAGGGGTCTCTGTTCAAGAGATGGAGCAATGGAAATTTAATCTAAAAACTTAAACTCCAATCCAGCTCTGTGACGTCACACTCCACCACGCCCTTGTGGTGCGTGACGTCACCTCCGCGATGGTCACTGCTGAATCTGTGGGAGGGGAGTGTCTTGTATCCCGGAAGTGACGTCATGTCACTTTCTGCTGCCGCGTGACGTCACGAGGTAACAGGAAGCTGCCCGCTCCACGCTTTTTCTGAAATCTGAGGTGATAAATTCTCGTGGTGGTTTGTGGTTGTTGTTTACCAAGGTAGAGCCTCTCGTAGGGATGTCAATTGAGTAGCATTGGAATCGATATCCAGGTTGGAACATCACAAGGCGCGGCCTGGCCACGCGGGGCCTTGCCTCCTGCCCTCGCCTGAGTTAGTTTAAATTAATGTGTCTTCACGCGGCTCGCCACTTTGTAACTCTGTTTTATTGTTACAGTGAGGGGACAAGTATTTGATCTAAATTTAGATTTAAAGCTTCTTTCGTGACTGCAGGGATTCAATTTCTTGGTTCTTTCGGTAAAGTCGTCACGTAGAAGGGAAGTAATAATATAATAAAAAATAAAACATAAAAATAATTATATTACTATTATATTATTTCATTGTTTTATTTTTGTTGTTTTATTACTTACCTTCTACGTGACTTTACCGAAAGAACCAAGAAAAAGTATTTGATCCCCTGCTGATTGTGTACGTTTGCCCACTGACAATGAAATGATGAGTCTATAATTTTAATGGTAGGTTTATTTGAACAGTGAGAGACAGAATAACATCAAAATCCAGAAAAACGCGTCAAAAATGTTATAAATTGATTTGCATTTTAATGAGGGAAATAAGTATTTGACCCCCTCTGCAAAACATGACTTAGTACTTGGTGGCAAAACCCTTGTTGGCAATCACAGAGGTCAGACGTTTCTTGTAGTTGGCCACCACCAGGTTTGCACACATCTCAGGAGGGATTTTGTCCCACTCCTCTTTGCAGATCTTCTCCAAGTCATTAAGGTTTCGAGGCTGACGTTTGGCAACTCGAACCTTCAGCTCCCTCCACAGATTGTCTATGTGATTAAGGTCTGGAGACTGGCTAGGCCACTCCAGGACCTTAATGTGCTTCTTCTTGAGCCACTCCTTTGTTGCCTTGGGCTGTGTTTTTTTGGTCATTGTCATGCTGGAATACCCATCCACGACCCATTTTCAATGCCCTGGCTGAGGGAAGGAGGTTCTCACCCAAGATGTGACGGTACATGGCCCCGTCCATCGTCCCTTTGATGCGGTGAAGTTGTCCTGTCCCGTTAGCAGAAAAACACCCCCAAAGCATAATGTTTCCACCTCCATATTTGACGGTGGGGATGGTGTTCTTGGGGTCATAGGCAGCATTCCTCCTCCAAACACGGCGAGTTGAGTTGATGCCAAAGAGCTCCATTTTGGTCTCATCTGACCACAACACTTTCACCCAGTTGTCCTTTGAATCATTCAGATGTTCATTAGCAAACTTCAGACGGGCATGTATATGTGCTTTCTTGAGCAACGGGACCTTGCGGACGCTGCAGGATTTCAGTCCTTCACGGCGTAGTGTGTTACCAACTGTTTTCTTGGTGACTATGGTCCCAGCTGCCTTGAGATCATTGACAAGATCCTCCCGTGTAGTTCTGGGCTGATTCCTCACTGTTCTCATGATCATTGCAACTCCACGAGGTGAGATCTTGCATGGAACCCCAGGCCGAGGGAGATTGACAGTTCTTGTGTGTTTCTTCCATTTACGAATAATCGCACCAACTGTTGTCACCTTCTCACCAAGCTGCTTGGCGATGGTCTTGTAGCCCATTCCAGCCTTGTGCAGATCTACAATCTTGTCCCTGACATCCTTGGAGAGCTCTTTGGTCTTAGCCATGGTGGAGAGTTTGGAATCTGATTGATTGCTTCTGTGAACAGGTGTCTTTTATACAGGTAACAAGCTAAGATTAGGAGCACTCCCTTTAAGAGTGTGCTCCTAATCTCAACTCGTTACCTGTATAGAAGACACCTGGGAGCCAGAAATCTTTCTGATTGAGAGGGGGTCAAATACGTATTTCCGCCATTAAAATGCAAATCAATTTATAACATTTTTGACATGCGTTTTTCAGGATTTTGTCGTTGTTATTCTGTCTCTCACTGTTCAAATAAACCTACCATTAAAATTATAGACTGAGCATTTCTTTGTCAGTGGGCAAACGTACAAAATCAGCAGGGGATCAAATACTTTTTTTCCTCACTGTAAATATTCATGCCGTTTCTATTTTTCTATTTTTGTTACCAGGCCAAGCCGGCTTGAGCTGCTCTACCGCTCTTGTTCTCAGAAGCTACCTGCCCACAACGCAAGGTGAGGCTTTGTGAACTTGCGTGTGAATGTGTGGACTTAAAACTTTCGTGACTGCAGGAATTCATATTCTTGGTTCTTTCGGTAAAGTCACTTAGACAGAAAATTTAATAAAAATAACAGATGATGAAATAAAAATTATTAAAATTGTAAATAAAGAGAAAAAACACGACGTTTCGATCGCAACACAAGTGTCCTTTATTTGATGTTATTATCTGTTGTTATTGTCTATCTACGTGACTTTACCGAAAGAACCAAGAATACGTGTGGAAATGTGTATCGGTCAAAGACGCTAAACGCGTGCTGATGTTGACTCTAAATGTGGAGGGGAAACCCGGGAGATTCGGAGGAAAATCCACGCGACCACGGAGAGAGAGACACGCAAACTCCAAATATACAGCAGCAGCAGCAGCAGGCGTCAGGGTCGGGATCGAACCCACGACTTCCTGTATACCAGGTGAGGTAGTTAACATCTCACCACGGAGAGAGAGAGACACGCAAACCCCAAATATACAGCAGCAGCAGGCGTCAGGGTCGGGATCGAACCCACGACTTCCTGTATACCAGGTGAGGTAGTTAACATCTCACCACGGAGAGAGAGAGACACACAAACTCCAGTTAGCCTCGGCTATGTTGATTGATCCTCAATTACTTGGTGGAGTGAGGAATCATTTATTCTGAGCAGATGAAGGTGGCCAGGCATGGGTCTGGACACACCACCACCTGTTAACCATGCCAGTGTGTGACAGTGTCAAGTTTGTGTTTGCAGTAAAGTCTATTAACTCTGTTGAACACGGAGGTTATATCAAAACAATAGTTTATTTTTGTTTCCCTCTGGAAGCACATGCAGCTGAATTCGGATCTGTTCATCCCAGCATTCAAGGACATCTAAGTTGTGGTTGAACGTTAATTTATGCATTTCTGCATAGCACAAATAGAATTGTTTTCAACACCCTTTGCAATGTCAGCTGAATTTAGCTTTTATACATATTCCTTTTGTAGCCAGACAGCCGAAATTGTGTGCTCGGAGTTTTGGGTTAACATTCATTTTTAAGATACGAGGGCTCCCAGGCATATTTATGACCACTTGCCCTCTCATTGTGTGCCATCACAGCCCGTGTGATGAATTTGAGTAACGTTTTTACTACATCATGAATATATGAATAAGTATAGACGTGTAAGTCAAGTGTGACTGTACGTATGCGTTCTTCTGTGCCTCGATACCGGAGTGGATATATTCTTAGGTTTTTTTCGGTAAAGTCACGTAGGTAAAAAATGTAAATTAATAAAAGTTAAATAAAACAAATTAAAAAATTCACGACGTTTCGGAAGCAACACAAGCCTCCGTCTTCAGGTGGAAACGTCACAGCCACGACAGCTGTATTTTTTTTTGTATTTCTTTTTTTACTTGATACAGCTGTCGTGGCTGTGACGGTTCCACCTGAAGACGGAGGCTTGTGTTGCTTCCGAAACGTCGTGAATTTTTTAATTTGTTTATTTTTACTTTAATTTAAATTTTTTACCTACGTGACTTTACCGAAAAAACCTAAGAATATGAATCCTTGCAGTCACGAAAGCTTCAAATCTAGAATGGTGTGGACATTCCTATTATCTGTCTGCAGCTGACGCTTCCTTCGACGCTTCCTCTGCAGAATTGGTCTAATGGAGCAAAGGCAGTCAGCACAGCTCGGTACGGCAAGGCAACAATGCGACCAGAGTGCATACAGCACGGATCGCACTGGAAATTTGACACAGCACCAGAGAACACACACAGGAGAGAAACCCTTCAAGTGCACTGTGTGTGGGAAGGCATTTCCACTGTCATCTGTTCTTAAAAAACACCAGAGAACACACACGGGAGAGAAACCCTTCAAGTGCAGTGTGTGTAGCATGGCATTTTCACAGTCGTATCATCTTGAAAATCACAAGAGAACACACACAGGAGAGAAACCCTTCAGGTGCTTTCTGTGCGGGAAAACGTTTGCAAAGTCACAAACTCTTCAAAGACACCAGAGAACACACACGGGAGAGAAACCCTTCAAGTGCAGTGTGTGTGGGAAGGCATTTTCACAGTCACATAATATTGTAATACACCAGAGAACACACACTGGAGTGAAACCTTTCAGGTGCACGATTTGCGGGAAGGCGTTTGCACAAGCATCCGTTGTTCAGGCCCACCAGAGAACACACACAGGAGAGAAACCCTTCAAGTGCACTGTGTGTGGGAAGGCATTTTGTCAGTCATCTACTCTTAAAAATCATCAGAGAACACACACAGGAGAGAAACTCTTCAATTGCACTGTGTGTAGCAAGGCATTTTCACAGTCATCTGCTCTTAAAAATCACCAGAGAACACACACAGGAGAGAAGCCCTTCAGGTGCTTTCTTTGCGGTAAGGCGTTTACACGGTCAGAACATCTTCAAAGACACGAGAGAATGCACACGGGAGAGAAACACTTCAAGTGCCGTGTGTGTGGGAAAGCGTTTGTGGATTCATCTACTCTTGTAAGACACCAGAGAACACACACAGGAGAGAAACCCTTCAGGTCCACTTGGCAGGAAGGCGTTTGCACGGTCATCAAATCTTTAAAGACACCAGAGAACGCACAAGCATCAGAAGATCTGCAAGGAGTGGAGTCTGAAATCAGCTTGTGAAAGTCAAAGTGCCGCAATGAGCCCATCCCTCATCAAACAATAACTGGAGGAAAATCCCAGCTTGGACACTTAAAGGTATCGAGGTGAAATGTGAAGAGGTGATGGTGAAGAGCAAAGAAGTGATGGTGAAGAGTGAAGAAGTGATGGTAAAATGTGAAGATGAAGATTATACTGCAAAATGGGACCTTCACATTGATGGAGGCAACGTGAAGCAGGAGGGGAATTCTGACTGTGAGGCAGAGTGAGGCAACTCCCAGCAGTTTGTGGAGGTGGAGGTGTGGGTGAACTTCTTAGAAAACACAAAGTCAAAGGGAGACCCGGTAGATGTGTCAGCTTGAGACGTCGCTCCAATAGATGCTCCTTTGTCACGGGCCTTTAATGAAAATAATGTGAAGTTGAACACTCAGTTCCTGGGTTCAACCTGCAGAGTAAGAGTGAGCGGCCAGTCTTTGTGTTCCCTGTGGGTTGGGTAGATCCCTGTGTTACGATCTAAACTTCCTGATCTATTATTTTTGCTACTGACATGACTTTACTGAAAGAACCAAAGAGTGTGTGAACAAGAGCCTGTCAGTAGGGGGCGATGATGTTTCATCTCAGTTGTGTAATTTGTCGGTAATGTTGAGAATTTGCTACATTTTGACTCGAGACGCAAGCATGCAATGGCCTACTCGTTTTGAATGACACAATAGTATGTTTTACATCCACTGTTAAGCAGACGGTGCATAATTATTTGAAATAGCTTAACCTGGTGCAGTATATTTCACTGCAGTAATTACATTTTGTTAAAATGGAAAATGTCTGTCAATAATTTAGAATGAACACTGATTTTGTGTACATGCAACATTTTATTTATAAGGGTCAAACATTGAATAAGTGATGTTAGGACAAAGTTTGTGTTTTTGGAAGTAACCTGTACAGATCCCTCAGGTGAGACCCGTTGTTCTTGTGATACAGGTCAAAGGGTAGTATCCACACATGCCCGTTTGCTTTTAAATAAATGTGTGCATCTTTTGATTGAAAGCTTTCGTGACTGCAGTGAACTATTTGTCTTTTGTCAACGTGACAGAATCCTGTGTTGGGATCTTGAGAGATGACGATAGCTGGGGAGGCTTTCATTCAGCCGTAGATCAATCACGGCTGACAATGGTCATTCTAATTACGAGACTTTACCCGGTGTAAGAGGCCGGAGTATACCCAAATGCCGTAGTATACCCACAGGCCGTAGTATACCCACAGGTGTAGTATACCCGGGGTCTAAACGGCCTAGGCTAGATTATAGCCGGGTATATTATGGCCTAGGCCAAATGATGCCCCTCTAGGCCAAATCATACCCCCGTGATAGTAATGGCGTTGAGCGATATACACGTGAATTACTAAATTTTTCCAACATTTTATTTTAAACTGTAAACACATCGACTTTGACTGCTTCAACCAGAAAAAAACTTTAATAATAACCCCTGAACCCTAAAAATGCTTCAATTGATCAAATTTAGATTCTTACTTCCACGCGTACGCGTTTTAGATATCGATTGCAGTTCGTTGTCGCCTGTTCTCTGTCTGGATAATTGCCTTTGAACTTTCACATGGGCAGAGTCTGGCCTGGAGCGGTATGGTCTGGCCCAGTCGAGTTTAAACCCCCGGGGGGTCTAGTTTAGCCTTGGAGACTTCATCCCCCCCCCCCCCCCGGGTATACTCTGGACTGGGCCAAACTATACCCGGGTTTAATCGGGGCAGGGGTTATTTTAGCCTGTCGGGATGGAACTCACGACCTCCTGTACACCCGGCGAGGTAGTTAACATCTCGTAGCCACCGTGATGATGAGAGAGACACCGCAAACTCCAAATATACAGCAGCAGGCGTCGCCATGGTCTGGATCGAACCCACGACCTCCTGCGTACCTGGCGAGGTAGTCAACATCTCCGAGCCACTGTGATGATGATGAGAGAGACACCACAAACTCAAAATATACAGCAGCAGGCGTCAGGGTCGGGATGGAACTCACGACCTCCTGCGCACCAGGCGAGGTAGTCAACATCTCCTAGCCACCGTGGTGATGATGAAAGAGAGAGACACAGACCTGTAGATCAGCCGCGGTAGTCAACATCTCATAGCCACCTTGATGATGAGAAAGACACCACAAACTCCAAACATACAGCAGCAGGCGTAGCCATGGTCTGGATCGAACCCACGACCTCCTGCGCACCAGGCGAGGTAGTCAACATCTCATAGCCACCGTGATGATGATGAGAGAGAGAGACACAGACCTCCTGCGCACCAGGCGAGGTAGTCAACATCTCATAGCCACCGTGGGGCAGTCATGGCTAGAGTGGTGGAGGGGGCGTGTCACCCTCCGTGTCTGGGCGGAGCGTCCGAGACCGGCTCTGGTTTGGCCCCGGAACCGTCTCGTTCTGAGTCGGTCAAGTGGCGTTCTTCGTTCGATTCGGCCGTGTGAGCTTCCCGCTCGGGGCAACCTCCAGGCAGCTTGAGTGGCGCAAGGAAATACACAGGCAGGAACACAATGTTCCACACTGCCCACCAGGGATTATTTGTCTGTCTGTCTGTCGTGCATAAATAAATATATAATATAAACAGCTCTTTGATTGGTGGAGACCTACTGCCGGGTACGGAGAGGGGAGGGGCCTAAGGGAGGGGGGTCAGGGGAGGGGCCTGAGGATATGGGGGGGTGGTCAGGGGAGGGGCCTAAGGGAGGGGGGTCAGGGGAGGGGCCAATAGTGAAGGGGGCTGGCTGCCTGGCTACCTCAAGTCACGTGATCTTGTACACAGGTAGAGGAACAACAGGTTCCATACTTGCCCACCAGGGATTATTTGTCTGTGGTGCACGAATGCGCTGTCCAACCAAGTTCCTACCTGCCCACTCCGAAGGAACTTTTTTTTTAAACGATGCGAAATAACGGCACTCAACTGTTCATTTAACTACTTTCAAGTTTCCGGATGGGAAAGCGGAACAGCGCCGGCTCACCGCGGGGCTTGCGGCGTGGAACCAGCGACTCGTCGTCAACGTCAACTCCACGGCTCGCGAGCCAAACCCTTCGCAAGTCTAGCGTCCACACGGAGACAGACGGACGGGACAGACACACGGAAAAAAACACGTTCCTTCGCAGTGTGCAGGTCGGAACTTGGTTGGACAGCGCATTCGTGCACGACAGACAGACACATAATCCCTGGTGGGCAGTGTGGAACCTGCTGTTCCTCTACCTGTGTACAAGATCACGTGACTTGAGGCAGCCAGGCAGCCAGCCAGGCAGACAGCCCCCTTCACTATCGGCCCCTCCCCCTTGCTTAGGCCCCTCCCCTTACCCCCTCTCCCTTAGGCCCCTCCCCTTACCCCCTCTCCCTTAGGCCCCTCCCCTGACCCCCCCCTCCCTTAGGCACCTCCCCTGACACCCTCCTCCCTTAGGCCCCTCCCCTCTCCGTTCCGGCAGGAGGTCTCCACCAATCAAAGAGCTGTTTATATTATATATATATTTATGCACGACAGACAGACAAAAAATCCCTGGTAAGCAGTGTGGAACTTATTGTTCCTACCTATAAAACGAAAAAGCAGTTTAAATAATTACTAAGAACTGTTGATCCCAATTATTGAAACAACTACCAAAAGAATTTTTTAATCATGACTTGGTTCCACCGAGATTTGAACTCAGATCGCAGGATTCAAAGTCCTGAGTGCTAACCATTACACCATGGAACCTTCACACAGAAAGCTTGTTACACAGTCAACACGAGAGTGGGTTCAATCAATTGTATTAAATCATTAAAACAATAATGCTGCTTCCAACTTTTTTTAAAGAATGAGTGGTTGCTGTTAAGAGATTATGAAGTTAGTAGGGCAAGTGTGCCGGTTATAATGGTTATTAGCACTCAGGACTCTAAATTCTGTGAACTATGTTCACGTCTCGTTTGTAACCCCGCCACGTTTAAAAAAACATGTAGTTTTGTCATTAAAATTACGAGATGTGAGTTTTAATTTGACTTCAGGATCTAAGGCAACCTGACTGTTGAGCCAAACGGGAGTGCTGTGCTCCCAAAATGACTTCACGTGACAACCACTAAATCTGCAATCACTCATCTGATTTCCAACATCGTGCTCAATTCCTAGAAGCCACGGTGACACCTGCCGATGTCCCCTCTGTCATTTGTCTCGATTTATCTTCATTTTTTCTCACGTGTGTAATGAGCCTGTATCATCAGTTGGTTCCATGGTGTAATGGTTAGCACTCAGGACTTTGAATCCTGCGATCCGAGTTCAAATCTCGGTGGAACCTGTGTTGTGCATTTTTTTAAGATTTGCTTCTAAATAAATTATTGGGGAGAGAAAAACGGGGTTAAACACGCACATTATTCACACATTTGGTAATGTTTTATGATAGTGTAAACGTATGAACAACAGGCAGTACATCCATAAATTAAATCTAAGTGTGCTAGCTCAGGTTTGAGTGCCCTAGAACACGTGCACCAGAGATGGAGTGATTAAATAAGCGTTGCTCCACAATCAATTGTTTCTTCACCCGATGTGAATTTGCGGCAATGTGCGGATATCTTCATCCAGCGGTGGTTAGATCGTTGCCGCAGGTTTTTCTTTTTTGCATCAATGAAGTGGTCTCAATAAAAATTTGAATCGATTAATCACTGACCAACAAGCAGAGCTTAAGCCCTCTAAGGAGTTAGTGCGGTAAAGACTTTTATTTGTCTGAAGGCCGTTTACGTGGAACTTTTCAGGGCGTTAAAGGCGAACTAGAAAACGGCGCCTGCTAAGGAATTGTGAACTGAGCTGTGGTGGGAGCTGTAGCATTGAAATCAGCTCTTGTAAGAGCAAGATGGGTTTCAAGAAAACTTACGAGATCCAAAGAAATGTAACTTGTCAAATAAGAACGAATACATTGATTGAACTCGACATACGGAGGATGTATTTATTGCAACACAAAAAGACACTTGGTTCCACCGACGTTTGAACTCAGAACACAGGGTTCAGAGTGCTGAGTGCTAACCATTACACCATTGAACCCATTACAGCTCAGTTCACAATTCCTTTACTCGACATGCGGAGACGTATTTATTGCAACAATAAAAGACAATTGGTTCCACCAGGGATTATTTGTCTGTCTGTCGTGCATAGCCCCTCCCAAACACATACGCTCTCGGATGGGTTGAACCAAGTTCCTACCTGCCCACTCCGAAGGAACGCGTTAACTCAGAACTCAAGATTTTAATTGTAACAAAAGTAGAATTTAAATATTCGTAAAATTATGGGAAGGTCCCACCGAGGTTTGAACTCGGATCGCAGGATTCAGAGTCCTGAGTGCTAACCATTACACCATGGAACCAACTGATGAACTGGGCTCATTACACACGTGAGAATTGAGAAAAAGTTATGACAAATATAGCCCAATTACAGAGGGGCGATGGGTGAGGTGAAATCGTGGCATCTAGGAATTGAGCACGATGTGGGAATTCAGATCAGTGATTGTGTAGTGGCGGTACGCGCTGACAAAGGGGCGGCGTGTGTGTGAGCGCGCCGGGCGTGGCTACATCGAGTGTGGTGGTGTTGACGCGCGACCGACAGTGATGGATCACGGGGCGGCGCGGGGTGCGTGGTTGTGCGCGCTGACACAAGGTGGGAAATAGGATCGTGGGCAGCGCGCAGTGATTGGTCAACTGGGGTGGGTGCTCTCAGCGACGTCCGCATGGAGGACTATAAAGGGGGACACGCGGGAGCACTCGGAGAGTTGATAACCAGTTGAAGATCGAAGACGGAGTTGAAGAGGTAGGGCCCCGAGACCCCTAGTCCCACTGTCCTTGTAAGGGCCGGGACCCTGTGCGGCTCAGAGGCGAGACTGTGGGACCCGTGGTCTGACGTCCATGTGGGACGAGGCTGTGGGACCCAGAGTCGAGACGGACACCCCAGCCGGGTGGGTTCCGAGAAGCTACGGGGCGTAAGAGCCCGTGAGGGAGTAGCCAGGGGAACATCGTGGGTTAGGCTGCAGTTAGCCACCCGTGTAATATAAGTTGGTGTTAATAAAGAGTGTGCTACCCGTCAAGTCGTCTCCCGCCAAGTTACTACTTTACACATTCATTAGGCTCCGGATTATATCTATGCAGCTTGAGCATACAGCGCAACAATCGTCTACAAGACAGTTGTGAAAAGGTAAGAAAAGTTCGTACGTTATTTTAGGTTCCCATATTAATGTTGCATGAAATAATACGATCGGGCCTCCACTTGGTTACAGAACACAGACTAGAATAATGCACAGGATGGCTAAGAAATGTACATGACTCCACTCATTCCAATTGCGAGCCTGGGCATTCCTCCATAAGCTTGGATCCAAATGTAATGGCCGAAATTAGAAAACGCTCACCCCAAGCAAAGGTGCAGCAGCCAAACGGACTTCCAGGCAGTCGACCGAAGCATCCTAATGGTGTAGAGGGGCCTCCAGGATGATTGGTCGGGAGGAAAAGTTTGAAGGGATGGGATAAAAGGTTCAAACGGGAAGCAGAGTTGAACCAGGAGGCGACGGAAAGAACCAGAGGTCGCAAACGGGTTTTGATTCCTTACCCGTTCCCGTACCCAGCCGCACCAGGGTCGCAAACAGGTACCCGTACCCGGCCGGGTACGGGTAGGGTACGGGTATCGGGTACCTGATTGCGACCTCTGGGATGAAGCCATGTTGCAGGCGTGGGTGGGTTGATTCTAGGAACTTGAATTGTGAGAAGAGACAAGACGTTGGGAAATGAGTGACAAACGGTGACTCACCAGTGACTCACGGCCTACCCGTACCCGTACCAGAGGTCGCAAACGGGTTATGATTCCTTACCCGTACCCGTACCCGTACCTGGCCGCACCAGGGTCGCAAATGGGTACCCGTACCCGGCCGGGTACGGGTAGCCAGGTATCGGGTAGGGTACGGGTATCCGGTTGCGACCTCTGGTAAGAACCGTTTAGGAAGAAGGACGGGAATTGGCTGGGGTAAAAAAAAAGTGAGAGAAAGTTCGAGAAGGAGGGCTCGAGAAGGACAAAAGGGGAGAGCATGGGGAGAGGGGACGTTCTAGGGAAGGGAAGAGCTTCAAGAGCAGGAGCAAGCCGGGCCTGGGGTGGTTGTTGTGTATCAACAATAAAGAGACTCCCAGTACGCAGTCATCGTTGTACAAACATCAACTGAAAGTGATGGTCAGCGCTGTCACCTCAAATCGTCTCCATAGCTGCAGCTCACTCCCAGCACTCTTCAGATGTGCAAGCTGCACCGTGCGTGTCGGTCAGCATGCGGCTCAGGTGGCTGACGGATGGGTTGAGGACGGACCGGCATGTCGTGGCCTCCCTGGCGTTCGCCGAGCGGGCTGAAAAAGCGCGGGGCAGCGCGAACCATCCAAGTCAAGCAGATCGCCGTTATGCAGAAAATCTCACGACGAATTGACTTCGCGGCATTCCCTTGTCAGCGTCACCACGTGCACCGCGTGCTTTAGAGCCAGTGCCACCATTAGAGTAGCCGAACACCCGCGCTCAAGCACACTCGTAACACACAAACAGGACCCCGGCTATGATTTCAGGTCAAGCAACGCGATAGTGCATGGCACGTGCATTCCACATGCCCCACTTAGAAGCCCTGTCACATTTTGTGACATAGCACATGCATAAGGCCAACTGTGCCAATCAGCTGCCTCATTACTTATAACGATCATCATCCAAATGAATGAAAGCCACAGCTGAGCGAGGAGTCTCACGATTCCTACCTTAGAATCAGGAATACGATGCCTCGGAGGAATTCTAGAATCATGGGCAGGACACAGGTTACGTTGAGCATGGCGTGGAGTCGTTCACGATGCACGCTGCCTGTTTAGCTCAAGTACATTCTACGTGAACCGGCAGTGTACACAATTTAGTTATTCACTTGTTCATTTATGTGTTCCACTGGGTATGATATATATTCAATGTCTCGATTCAAACTGTATGCGATATAGATTTAAAAAATTATGTTACGAGGAATTACATACTTGCTATGAATATGTTGAAACCCTGGATACACTCGGAAGCGAGATGTTCCATTTCAACGGATATAAAAAATTAAATGTCAATTAATATTAAATTCATCTTGATTTGAAGCTTTCGTGACTGCAAGGGTTCATACTCTTTGTCATTTATTTTATTTTACTGATTGTTTTACCTACGTGACTTTATCCAAAAAAAGCAAAGAGGAATTCATGTTTAATTAATATGCAGGGTGCTTCAAATAAATGTTTACATGTATATAATACTATCGCTTTTAATGGAAAAAGAACGGAAAATAATACACTGTTACATGATAACAAATGTAATGTTAATAGCTTCAAAACGTCAAAGAGTCTCCAATTGTTCGCCATCATTGTCAACACGTGCCTGGAATCTTCTCCAGGTGGTCTCCAAAGCCCGGAGGCACATTTCTTGTGGTATTGTTGCAAATTCTCCGAGGTGTTCACATTTGTTTGAAGCACCCTGCAGTAATGTATATGTGTAGAGGAGTAAAATGGGGACGTGACGTCATGGTGTGCCGTTCAGTGCGATGACGTCACGTCTCCCGGGGTACTTAAGGGATACCCCGTGACGTAAGCGGGGTCACTGTGGGAACGGGTAGAGTAAGCAGGGTGAAGAGGGAACCAGGGGTAGAGAGAGGGATCGAGTGGTGAGTCTGGGGAGAAGCCGGTGGTAGCCGTAGAGGTGCTTCTCTCTCCAGTCGGTGGAGTCGGCAAGAGTCCACGATCCGACACGAGAGAGAGAGACCGGAGCGAGCCGGCAGGGACCCGGACTCAGAGTAGGACCCCCCTAGCCCCTGGGAGTGGTGTACCCTGCTGTGTAATATTGATAAGCTCTAATAAACCCTGGGAGTTGTGTACCCTGCTGTGTAGTATTGATAAGCTCTAATAAACCCTGGGAGTTGTGTACCCTGCTGTGTAATATTGTAACAGCTTTAATAAACCCTGGCGAAGCCCTTAACTTATCTCCGTCTACGAGTACGTCCGTCGGAACTTCTCTACATATGTACAGACAATTATTCATCTGTTTTGTAGAGAGCAGCAGGGTGGGGCATTGTAACACATCCCCGTCAACCCATGAGGTTCACCCGTATTCTTGTGCAGGGAAATTGAGTTCTCAGGTCCAGACGGTGTACAGCCGTTTCAACACGGGCAAACAAGTAGTCCATTAGTTCGTGGTTTCTCTCTTGTGATGGAACTTTGTAGGATGAACGTTGAGATGTATAAGGGCACGGGGTGACCAGTAAGGTCTGAATTGGTGTGTAATAAGGTAGCCACTGCGCCCAGTGCGCCTTTTGGCGTCATCTGGTCCAACCCATGTGAGAGACTAGGCTCTAAGGAAAGCTGTCTCGGGTGTGGGCCAATCAACTTCAAGGACAGTGCATACATTATCAGAGTTGTGTTTTTTGTTTGCATTATGACTGCAGGTATTGTGGTCTATGCAAACATGACTCCTTGTAAAAAGGTGTCAGTTTTGTTTCCAGATAGAAGGGTAAAGAACCAATTATCAAGATAGCCACTGATAAGGGGTTGACAGGTGTGCACCTGTAGTGTGTATTTATGCAGTTGTCTCACTCATTAGAGGTGTCTTGTTACAGGAATGAGGCATGTAAATGGTAGGAGGTGGATATTTGTCGACTTATTTGGGCTGTCTTTACGATGATCCTCCCCCATGCTGCACACACACACGTCCCAACCCTCCCCTAACAGGCTCTCAAGTGTTCTCAGAGCACCGTTTAAATCAAATCAATAATTTCCTTCTGAAATAAGTAATATTTTTAAAAACTTTTTCTAAAACATGCTTTAATGAAATGTACGGTACTAGTAATGGCAGAACTCCACGGCTCCAGGAAGTGGCTCTGAAGCTTGCCATAACTAAAGGGTCAACGTCAGTTGAGCGTGGACAATTAGAGCCAAGACGAAACGTAACATATAAAAAATAATGTTTAAAAATACAGTATGTATTTTTTATGATAGAATATAGTATTGTCATCAGTATGACATAAGTATACCAAGTGTGTAGTCGATACCACATTGGGAAGCGGGTTAAAATTGAGTTACAAGATTTGAGGATACTGTAGAACGACAACAGACAGAGCGAGTTACATAAAAGCGTGTAATAAACGGAGGATGTTCGATTTGATATCATGTCTATTTAAAGACTCAACTCAATTATTAATATTCTTGCTTCTTTCGGTAAAGTCACGTAGAAGGGAAATAATAAAATAATAAAAATAAAAGATAAGAATATTATTTATTATTTATTAATAATTATAATAATTATTAAAAATTATTACAAATTACTTTTTTATTATTTCCCTTCTTCGTGACTTTACCGAAAGAACCAAGCAGATGAATCCCTGCAGTCACGAAAGCTTTCCATCGAAGTATTGTCCAAGTTGATTTTTTATTGAAAAACAGCAATTATGAAAATAAGATGTTTGCCTGCGTTTCCTGATCACGCAGTTATATGCAATACAAGTTCAGAATTAATAAGGGCGGCCACTAAATTCAAATAAGGAACCTCTGCCGATGAAGGACAACATGGCAAACAAGGGGAGGGTGTGGCCAGTACCATGCCTGGCCGCCTTTGTCTCCCTCGTGCTCACCTTTACACACTACACCAAGTACCGAGACCATCACCTGTTAAGATAATCAGCACGGATATTAACCGTGGATTGGAATCGAACCCATGTTGCTGGGTTGATAGCGCGATGCACTAACCACTACGCCACCGCTCAGTATACCAAATATCCCCTGTAGAACCTCGGGGCCGTCCATAAATGACGTCACGCGATTTTGGCCGATTTTTGACCCCCCCTCCCCTCGTCACTCGGGGTCACAAAAAGTCAGACCCCCCCCCTCAAATATGACGCCACAAAACTCTGCTCCGCCCCACCCCCCAAAAAAAGAAAAACCTGCTTCAAATCGCTTTAAACTATTATTGTCATTGCGGTGCGTATTTAATGTGGCGCTGCACTCTGATGTTGTAGGAGAAAACATTTATTACAAAGTCTATTTAATTAAGTAGAACGTGTCGTCTATATTTATTTAAAGTTGCGCATTTTGATTTGACGTCACATTTCTCAAACCCCCCCCCCCCGTCACACATCGTCACAAATGTCTGACCCCCCCCCCCAGGTGCGTGACGTCATTTACAGACGGCCTCCTCCACAGGCTGCTGCGGCAAATGCTGTTAGCAGCACCAAGGGAGGCTGGGTTGCCAGCACCACCTTAGTCTCAATGGTGATGTTTACACACGATCCCAAGTTCTCATTTAAGGTTGAGTCGACCTTCGGAGAGGACCAGGGCTGCTTCAGATATTCTTCACTGGCTGGATAAGAGAATCTCACTCATCAAACATACACATACTACAGCAGTGTATGGCGTGGTGGTGCAGTTGTGTACTGCATTAACATAACGTGAATATTTCTTGATACCGGAGGAAACCATTATGATTCTGGCAGCATGGGTTCGATCCCGATTCTGTTGTGGGCCTTCCGGAGGTTGACTCGGCCTAATAAGAGCCCCTGGTGTAGCGTGTAAACATCACCACTGGGAAGGCACAGGGTGGCTGGGCGTGTTGCCGATTAATATCTAACCCCAGCATCCCAAAGCACCTTATATAACCTCTCATCCCAAATACACGAAACACACCACTTCGAATCCTCTTGTACCAGCTCTTCCTGCCCTATGCCAGTCTGATTATGCGCTCGCTGAAAATCGTGGGCTACGAGGCTACAACTGGATGTCACGAAATAAAGATCCCCCAATAGTCATACACCGCTGGGGTACGTGTTGTTAGCGGTCACAAGAGGGTCTAGTTATATCAGCCCATCGGGGCCTGCCATGAAAACCCGGCGTCCATGTTCATTGCTCAAGGACGAGACATTGTGCCCACGGGAAGGTGTTTTGGTAAAAAAGTAGGAGCGATGGGCGACGTGCAACGTTTATAATTTCACGGCATACGCTCACTGGTTCGAGTCCCGACATCTAAACTCACAGGAGGTGCAAAGGGGACAAGGTGGTGGAAAATGCACCAGGCCACGACGATCAATCGTCGGTCTTCCGCGCCAGGCGGCAAAAGCTCCAGTTGTGCTCGACTGTCTCCTCATTGGCACGCTCACTCATGTGGTGCACGCGGGAGCATCTCAGAGAAAACCCCTGGCGTGCAATGTACTCCCACAGGTGCACGCGCAGCGACACTTCTTGCGTATAATCACACGGCCCAAACGTGAAAGACATTTGCGTGTCACGCGTATCCATCATGTGCTTGTTCCAGCGCGTGAAGTTTCCAGCGATACTCTGGAGCAGTGCAAACACCTTGGTTGTGATGGTGAGCTGTGTAATGATCACCGTCACTGGGTTCGAGTACTTGCTTAGCTTGCGAGTGCTTGCCAGCTCCACTGTCTCCTCGTAAGTATCCAACGCGTAAAGGGGCTTTGGCTCATTGAGGCATTGAATGAGCGGCTCTATTTGATAAAAGTCCTTTCGTAGGAGATCAATCTCCTTGAAGTCCTGCGGGAGGGTGAGTTCTGAAGTGCGCAGGAAGTTGAGCACGTAGCGGAAGAGCGGCCCGTCGCGGTCGATGAAGTAGTGTCCCTGCGCGTCTCTCGCCGTTGGCAGGTCCCCGCTGAACATGGCGCCCAGCATGGAATCCGAGTAGCGCGTGAGCGTGGCGCGCGACGTGCTGTAAAGGTGTCCGCCCACGTTCAGCGTCACAGGCTCCGACATTATTATGATGATGATGATGATGTCTCCCATGGCTCCTCATCTTCACCGCGAGATGCAGATGGGCACTGGGCTGGTTGGAAAAACAAAATGTATTTTAAGCATGAAAATCATCAGGCCCAAAGCAAATATTGGCAGGTACTTCATCATCATCACAATCCGTGAGCAGATAGCCCGTAGGTGTCCACTGAGCATTTCGTAATTTGTTTCCACTTTCCTCTATCTTGTGCCAATATGCTTAAGTAGTGCCACATCTTTTTGGCACATAGCTATTTGAATAACACACCAATACAGTGAGCCATTTGCGTTTTGCTGGAATCTGATAAAAAGTCATTTCTGCATTTCGTGGCATGAATTACTTTGAAAAAAGTGTTGGGTATTGCCGCACAACTACTGCTTGAACATTCACATCGCCACGCGAATCACGCCTTGTGGGACTTGAAATAAATGCTGCATTGGACACGCCATACCGCGCAAACCATACCAGTGTGCAGCCATCACAGACAAGATTCTCCATGCCACACCTTGTTTGAAAGACAGGACGGAATCCAGTCTGGGATGCTTATTTCACAAAAATTACACAATGTGTGGTCATTTGTAATTCAACGTTGAAGACAATGTCTCGGCCAATACGTGAAAAGAGTCTGCAGTTTGTAAAATGTGGTTCCTTGAAACTTGTAGATTTGAAGCTTTCGTGACTGCAAGGATTCATACTCTTAGTTCTTTCGGTAAAGTCACGTAGGTAAAAAATGAAATTAAAATTAATAAAAAAATAATAAAATAAAAATCACGACGTTTCGGAGGCAACACAAGCTTCCGTCTTCAGGTGGAACTGATACAGATTTTTTGCTGTGACAGTTTCACCTGAAGACGGAAGCTTGTGTTGCCTCCGAAACGTGATTTCTTTTTATTAATTTTAATTTCATTTTTTACCTACACGGTGACTTTACCGAAAGAACTGAGAGTAAGGTTCCTTGAAACGCAACACAATCGTCGCGAGCGTTGCTCTGGAGAACGTACCAACCATTATCACGCAGCAGACACCACACACGGCCTCTCCTTCCCACGGCGTGACCCCTTCACATCGTCAGCACGCGTCTCACGCGCACACAGCGCCCCGAACCAGCCACGCCGGTGCAACTTGTGCGGGCGCATCGGCGATTCAACCACAAGTTAAATCGACGGTAAATCCTTTCTCGTCGGCGGTCAGCTTTACTTGAGCTAATTAAACACATTGTCCTGCGGAGGGAGCTGCTAGGAACGTCGGGTTGCTCGGTCAATGGCCTGCAGGGTCAACGGCGGCGTGGTGTATTCCGCAGACGTCACGTGACGCCCCCCCCCGCCCCCGCTTGTGTCACGTGCCGGCAGACGTCACGTGACGCCCCCCCCCCCCCCGCTTGTGTCACGTGCCGGCAGACGTCACGTGACCCCCCCCCCCCCCCCGCTTGTGTCACGTGCCGGCAGAAGTCACGTGCGCTGCTGCTGCTACTCGCTCACAGCACTGAAGGTGAAGTGGAAATTAAACATTTTATATTTCTATTTGTTACTTTTATTTAATGTTTTATTTTCTATACAGTATTTTTGTAACTTTTATTTACATTTTATTTTCTATACAGTATTATTTATATTTGTTACACCACAACACCGCACTGTACAGCATCGCCAAGCTTGGTGCGGCACTGTAAGCTGCACTGCGTACTGTACAGTGCGTTGTACACGATCGCTGTACTGTACACGACCCTCTCAAAATGCAAACTCGCCACCATCCCACCACCTCACTCACCCCACTCACCCACCATCCACCCCACTCACTCACCCCCCATCCACCCCACTCACCCACTCACTCACCCACCCACCATCCCACTCACCCCACTCACTCACCCACTCACCCACTCCACTCACCCACCATCCACCCCACTCACTCACCCCCCATCCACCCCACTCACCCACTCACCCACCCACCATCCCACTCACCTCACTCACTCACCCACTCACCCACTCCACTCACCCACCCACCATCCCACTCACCCCCCATCCACCCCACTCACCCACTCCACTCACTCACCCACTCACCCACTCACTCATCCACTCACTCACCCACTCATTCACTCACCCACCCCACTCACTCACCCACCCACCCACCATCCCACTCACTCACCCACCATCCACCCCACTCACCCCACTCACCCACCCCACTCACCCACTCACTCACCCACCCACCATCCCACTCACCCCACTCACTCACCCACCCCACTCACCCCACTCACTCACCCACCATCCACCCCACTCACTCACCCACCCACCCACCATCCCACTCACTCACCCACCATCCACCCCACTCACCCCACTCACCCACCCCACTCACCCACTCACTCACCCACCCACCATCCCACTCACCCCACTCACTCACCCACCCCACTCACCCCACTCACTCACCCACCATCCACCCCACTCACCCACTCACTCACTCACCCACCACCCCACTCACTCACCCACTCACCCACCATCCCACTCACCACACTCACCCACCCACCACCCCACTCACTCACCCACTCACCCCACTCACCCCCCATCCACCCCACTCACCCACTCACCCACTCCACTCACTCACCCACCATCCCACTCACCCCACTCACCCCACTCACCCACCCACCATCCCACTCACCCCCCATCCACCCCACTCACCCACCCACCCACTCACTCACCCACCCACCATCCACCCCACTCACTCACCCACTCCACTCACCCACCCACCATCCCACTCACCCCCCATCCACCCCACTCACCCACTCCACTCACTCACCCACTCATCCACTCACTCATCCACTCACTCACCCACTCATCCACTCACTCACCCACTCATTCACTCACCCACCCCACTCACCCACTCACTCACCCACTCACTCACTCCCCCACCCATCCACCAACTCACTCACCCACTAACCCACTCATTCACTCCACTCACTCACCCACTCACCCCCCATCCACCCCACTCACTCACCCACTCCACTCACTCACCCACCCACCATCCCACTCACTCACCCACTCACTCATTCACCCACCCATCCACTCACTCTCCCACTCATCCACCAACTCACCCACCCACCCACCCATTCACTCCACTCACTCACCCACCCACTCACCCCACTCACCCACTCACTCACCCACTCACCCACTCACTCACCCACCCGACTCATTCACCCACCCACCAACTCACTCACCCACTCACTCACTCACTTATTCACTCACCCCACTCACCCACTCACTCATTCACCCACCCATCCACTCACTCCCCCACCCATCCACCAACTCACCCACCCACCCACTCACCCACCCACCCACCCACTCACCCACTCACTCACCCACCCACTCACCCCACTCACCCACTCACTCACCCACTCCACTCACTCACTCACCCACCCACTCCACTCACTCACCCACCCGACTCATTCACCCACCCATCAACTCGCTCACTCACTCACTCACCCCACTCACCCACTCACTCACTCCCCCACCCATTCACCAACTCACTCACCCACCCACCCACTCACTCACTCATTCACTCCACTCACTCACCCACTCACCCACCCACCATCCCAATCACTCACTCACCCCACTCACTCACCCCACTCACTCACCCCACTCACCCAACTCACCCACCCCACTCACTCACCCCACTCACCCCACTCACCCCACTCACCCCACTCACCCACTCACTCACTCACTCACCCCACTCACCCACCCCACTCACCCCATTCACTCACTCCACTCACTCACCCACCCCCCATCCACCCCACTCACTCACCCCACTCACTCACCCACCCACCCACTCACTCACCCCACTCACCCACTCACTCACTCCCCCACCCAACAACTCAATCACACACCCACCCACTCCCTCATTCACTCCACTCACTCACCCACTCGCTCACTTATTCACTCACTCTCTCCACTTACTCTCTACTCACTCACTCCACTCACTCACCCACTCACTCACCCACTCACTCACTCACCCACCCCACCTACTCACCCACCCAGCCAGCCCACTCACCCACTCACTCACTCACCCACTCACGTACTCACTCACCCACTCACTCACCCACTCACTCACCCCCCACTCACCCACTGCTGGCGACCTACAAGATGGATAATTACAGGCAAGGACATTTTAAATTAAAACTTTCGTGACTGCAGGAATTCATATGCTATGGTTCTTTCGGTAAAGTCACGTAGATAGAAATAAAAATACAAACGATCGCAACACGAGCGTATGACGACCGTTTGTGTTGCGATCGAAGCGTCGTGATATTTTTTATCGCTTTTTTTCTATCTACGTGACTTTACTGAAAGATACTCTTTGGTATAAAGTTTCTACCCACGTGACTTTACCGAAAGAATCAAAGAGTATGGATCATTGCAGTCACGAAAGCTTCAAATCAAGATTTCTCTGAAGAACCATAAAATACAGGCAAGGACCCTATCAGAAATGGGTCCTGTAACCAAAGGCAACATCGCCTCCTGCCGGCAGATACATATTTAGGTTGACCTATGGATGAACTCTCTCGTGAAGCCTTGAGGCATTGAAGACTTCACGAACTACGTGATCGAAATAGATGTTAAATCATGTGCGAACCAGAGGACATCCCTGTCGCACCCCAAGGTGTACAGAGAAAGGCTCCGACTCCCGGCCACGTAGTTTTACTAGGGCCCGCTCACCATCATGAAGGTCCTTAATGATGATGAGCAGAGAGTCAGGGACTCTGAAAGCACAAAGAACAACCCAGAGGCCAGGCCTACTGATTGTATCATAGGCCTTGACTAGGTTGATCAAGCAGAGATGTAGGTGTTTTTGGAATTCCCTACACCTCTGCTGTAGCAGACGGACAGAAAATATGGCATCTGTGCAGGACCACCCTTTCCTGAAACCACATTGGGGCTCCGCAAGCCTCTCCTCAGCGTGCCTAGCAAGGCGATGTTGAATAATCCTTGCCAGGACCTTTCCCGGCACACTGAGGAGTGAGATGCCCCTGTAGTTGTTACAGTCTGTGCGGTCCCCCTTCTTAAAGAGGGGGACCACCAGGGCATCCTTCCAATCCTGCGGAACCCGTCCAGCGGTCCAGACTATTGTTATGATGTCATATAGGGCAGTCTGTGCACAAACGCCACCCTCCCTCAGCATTTCGCTTGGGAGATCATCTCTGCCCGGTGCCTTTCCTGGTCTCAGACTCCGGATCGCCTTCAGTACTTCCTCAACAGATGGCACCTCAGCCAGCCACTCACAGGGGGTGACTACTTCCAATAGTTGAGGCACCGCAGCTTCAGCAGAGTCATCCACACTTTACGTGGCAAGATCAAACACTGGTTAGTTTATTAGTATATATATTTAAGTGATTTGTTTACTCTTCCTGTGCTCTGCCCTCACATCGTGTTTGTTGTTATTGTGATGTTCTGACCCAGTGCCCCAGCTGGACATCTGTGCAAGAGAACTTCATAGCTCTTTAGATTCCTCCTCCTGCAGTCTTAATACATATCATTCCCACTGCTCCACCTCCTCCTGCTCTCCCCCCCTCCTCCTGCTACCTCCCCCCTCCCCTCCTGCTCCCTCCCTTCTACCCCCTCCTCCTGTTCCCTCCCTCCTGCTCCCTCCTCCTAGCCAAGTGAAGGAAGCCCCCGGTCCGACCGTCCGCTCCTCCGATGGGCGCCCTCCCCACGGCACGCTTCGTGGCGCTGATATTGGCCGTGCTGGGCGCCCGTCACCACCCCCTCGGCCTGTCCCTTGGCCGTGAGTAGCCAACTGCAGTCTCACGTTCAGGTGGTCAAGGCCGTGACGACGTCTCCTCCGTGCTTCTTGATCGTCGCGTCGTCACGAGTCGGATGAGCGCGGTCGCTACACTCCTACCGGAGGGTTTCACGTGTTTCCATTCGTGCTCCGGGTCTCTCCCGCGTCTGTCGCCGCGGCCACGCTTCTGTTAACCCGTCGATCTCTTGCAGACACTCACCCTCCGACCATCAGGCGCCACTCGCCGTTGAATTACATCGTGGAGCCGCAGGACGACATTGTGATGGAGTGTGAGGCTGAAGGAAACCCAACGCCCAAGTACGCTCCCTCTCCTCCCTCCCTCTCCTCCCTCCCTCCCTCTCCTCCCTCCCTCCCTCCCTCCCTCTTGAACCTCCCTCCCTCTCCTCCCTCCTCTCCCTCCCTCTTGACCCTCCCTCCCTCCCTCCCTCTTGACTCTCCCCTCCCTCCCCTCCCTCCCTCTCCTCCCTCCCTCCCTCCCTCCCTCCCCTCCGACCCTCCCTCCCTCCCCTCCCACCCTCCCTCCCTCCCCTCCTCCCCTCCCTCCCCTCCCATCTGCGCGTCAGGTTCCAGTGGAGTAAAGACGGCCGGCGCTTTGACCCCGACTGTGACCCCCACGTGAGGCAGCGTGGCAACGGCTCCGGCACGTTCACCGTGGACACGGCGTCCGTGGGCAGCGGCTACGCCGTGGAGGCCTACGAGGGGGTCTACCGCTGCGCGGCGGAGAACCGCGACGGCACGGCGCTGAGCGCCAACATCACCGTGCGGCTGGCGCGTGAGTAGCGGCGTGCGCCGCGGTGCCGGCCTCGCTACGGCGCTACTCGCTACGGCGCTACTCGCTAGCGGCACTACTCGCTAGCGGCGCTACTCGCCCCGACGGTCTGTTAAGGCGACACGGGGGGGGGGGGGGGTCTTTGTTCCTTCCCAAAGGTGGGGGAAGGGAGGCGTGGCCTGGGACGGGGATATCAGCGTGGTGTGAACACAGAGCGAGGGCTGTTGAACTCCGAAGTGAAGACGACATCATCGGTCCTCAAGTCCCGGGTCGTCGTCCTGGGCCAGGCAGCCCGCAGCCTGCCTGGTCCCCTCTGTGTCGTGTCCCAGAGTGTTAGCGAGTTGAGGAAGGTGGTCACCACCTCATGTACGTTGTTATATCTCTCACCGTTAATACATAGTGTTGCCCCCAAGCTGCGTGTGTGTGTGTGCACCCAATTGGAACCCACCGCACTTGTGCCGCAGGTGTCCCGGTGTGGCCCCGCGAGAACCCGATGCCCGTCACGGCCACGGAGGGCTCTCCGGCCGCGCTGCGCTGCCACCCTCCCCGCGGCTTCCCCCCTCCCGACGTCTTCTGGCTGGACGGCTGTGAGTACCACGGTGGCTGGGAGATGTTGACTACCTCGCCTGGTAGGCAGGAGGTCTGTGTCTCTCTCTTTCATCATCACCACGGTGGCCAGGAGATGTTGACTACCTCGCCTGGTAGACAGGAGGTCTGTGTCTCTCTCTTTCATCATCACCACGCTGGCTGGGAGATGTTGACTACCTCGCCTGGTAGACAGGAGGTCTGTGTCTCTCTCTCACCATCGTCACCACGCTGGCTGGGAGATGTTGACTACCTCGCCTGGTAGACAGGAGGTCTGTGTCTCTCTCTTTCATCATCACCACGGTGGCTAGGAGATGTTGACTACCTCGCCTGGTCGACAGGAGGTCTGTGTCTCTCTCTCACCATCGTCACCACGCTGGCTGGGAGATGTTGACTACCTCGCCTGGTAGACAGGAGGTCTGTGTCTCTCTCTTTCATCATCACCACGGTGGCTAGGAGATGTTGACTACCTCGCCTGGTGTGCAGGAGGTCTGTGTCTCTCTCTCATCGTCATCATCACGGTGGCTAGGAGATGTTGACTACCTCGCCTGGTGTGCAGGAGGTCTGTGTCTCTCTCTCATCGTCATCATCACGGTGGCTAGGAGATGTTGACTACCTCGCCTGGTGTGCAGGAGGTCTGTGTCTCTCTCTCATCGTCATCATCACGGTGGCTAGGAGATGTTGACTACCTCGCCTGGTGTGCAGGAGGTCGTGGGTTCGATCCCCGACCCTGACGACGCCTGCTGCCGCTGTATATTTGGAGTCTGCGTGTCTCTCTCACCATCGTCATCATCACGGTGGCTAGGAGATGTTGACTACCTCTCCTGGTGTGCAGGTCTTGTTCCTCTCTCCTACGGATGCTGATGTAGATGCAGAGACAACGACTAGAATGTCACATGCCGGGGGTCAGCGAGGCAAGCGAGAAGTGGAGTGCATCGTGCCGTGATGTCTCCTTCCAGATTTGTGAATCGGGGGGCAAAGCGTCGTTACACGTTGTACAGTCTCTCTTCTGCTGCCATGACTTGTGATGATGATGCTGATGATTATGATGCTGATGGTGACGATGTTGATGATGATGCTGCTGCTGATGATGACGATGATACTGATGACGATGCTGATGATGATGCTGCTGATGATGATGATGCTGATGATGCTGCTGCTGATGATAATGATGATGCTGATGATGATGATGCTGACGACGATGATGCTGATGATGACGACGATGATGCTGATGATGACGATGATGCGGGTTTCGCGGTGGACATCTGTGACTAGGAATTTTCATGGCTCATCGGATTCCTGCTCCCGCAGTCTTAAAGATTCTGATTCCGATCCCCTTTCACCCCTCACCCCCCCCCCCCCTGTGGTGGTGCTGGCGCTGCAGCCATGCAGAGAGTGCGGCTGGATGCCCGAGTATCCCAGGGCCTGCAAGGAGACCTCCACTTCGCCAACGCGCTCCGCGGAGATGTGGACTACTACGTGTGCTGCACCCGCCACCCACGCAGCGGCATCGTGCAGCAGAAGAAGCCGATTCGTCTGATCGTCAAAGCCGGTGAGTGGCGGCGGTGATCGCTGGTGCCACGTGTGTGTGTGTACGTGTGTGTGTGTGTACGTGTGTGTGTGTGGCTACGTGTGTGCGTGTGTACGTGTGTGTGTCTGTGTACGTGTGTGCACGTGTGTGTGTGTGTGTGTACGTGTGTGTGTGTGGCTACGTGTGTGTGTGTACGTGTGTGTGTGTACGTGTGTGTGTACGTGTGTGTGTGTGTGTGTACGTGTGTGTGTGTGGCTACGTGTGTGTGTGTGTACGTGTGTGTGTGTGTGTACGTGTGTGCACGTGTGTGTGTGTACGTGTGTGTGTACGTGTGTGTGTGTGTGTGTGGCTACGTGTGTGTGTGTGTACGTGTGTGTGTGTACGTGTGTGTGTACGTGTGTGTGTGTACGTGTGTGCACGTGTGTGTGTGCACGTGTGTGTGTGTATGTGTGTACGTGTGTGTGTGTGTGTGTACGTGTGTGTGTACGTGTGTGCGTGTGTGTGTGTACGTGTGTGTGCGTGTGTACGTGTGTGTGTGTGTACGTGTGTGTGTGTACGTGTGTGTGTGTACGTGTGTGTGCGTGTACGTGTGTACGTGTGTATGTACGTGTGTGTGTGTGTGTACGTGTGTACGTGTGTGTGTACGTGTGTGTGTACGTGTGTGTGTGTACGTGTGTGTGTACGTGTGTGTGTGTACGTGTGTGTGTGTACGTGTGTGTGTGTACGCGTGTGTGTGTGTACGTGTGTGTGTGTACATGTGTGTGTGTACGTGTGTGCGTGTGTGTGTGTACGTGTGTGCGTGTGTGTGCGTACGTGTCTGTGTGTGCGTGTGTATGGGGAGCGGTAGTGTAGTGGTTAGCGCGCTGCACTACGGACCTGGCCACCCGAGTTCGATTCCCGCTCACGGCAAACACCAGTGATGATTATCTGGGCCTCCCCTAGGTCGACTCAGCCTCAAATGAGTACCTGGTGTGGTGTGTAAACATCGCCACTAGGGAGACAAAGGCGGTCGGGCGTGGTGCTGGCCACCCACCCCCTCGTGTACCGTTCCGGCCTTCATAGGTGATCGCTAACAGCACTTGCCCCTACAGTCTGTTAAGGCTACACGGGGGATCTTTGTTATCTTTGTGTGTACGTGTGTACGTGCGTGTACGTGTGTGTGTGTACATGTGTGTGTGCACTTGTTTCAGTCACAGGTTTGGTGAGCCCACGAGCTGCTAACCCCGAGTAGCCACGATGAGTCAAAACAAACGTCGCTGGAGATCTTCTTTGAAAAGGGAGAAAGACCCAATTGTGACCCCCCCCCCCACTCCGCCCGGTCCGTGAAAAAATTGTCTTCCACGAAACGGGTCCCTGGTGCCAAGAAGGTTGGGGACCGGTGCTCTAGACGATGAGAGTTGGGCCTGTCGCCACAATAGATGATCATCTTTGTGGGGGCATAAGTAACCTTGACCGCCACTCCTCGCCTCTGGTTGATGGGAAGGCGAGCTCAAAGTAGCCTGGGGCTTACGGCTTCCCACACCTCACCGCCACGCTCCCACACCCCCTTCAATTCTTTGCTCAGAAGATGAGCCACTCCCTGTTGTTTGTCAGTCTCCTGCCCTGAGTAGAGGGCTGTTTACCCCTCATGGTGGCAGGAGCCAGAGCCGGTCCACCGGACCTCCTGAATACCACGGAGATCCAGGTGGTATTTGTCCAGCTCCCGACAGAGGAGTGGCAGCCTCTCATCCGCAGTGAGCGTTCGAACATTCCACGTGACCACCCGCAGTGGCTTTTTGTTGTTTCTGGAGGAACCCCGAGGGTAAGGATTCAGTCTCCTGGCTCCGCCAAATGGGGTTTGGCCAGGAGACGTCATAGACGCCTGTGCCCCCGCTAGAATATGTTTTTATTGTTTTGTGCGAATTTATTGAAGGTGGAGGGGTGACCAGCCCCTCGCACCTGTCCAGAGCCCCCATTTGGCCGCTGTGGTGGTTACAAACGTGAGGGAAATGGTCGATTGATATTTGCCCTCCCCCCACGGCACTGCTGCCCACCACAGCGTTCTCATGCGGCACCGACGAGGAGGTAGGGGGTTGTTTTGCCGAACTTGACAAAGACCCCCCCCCGTATAGCTTCAACAGACTGTTGTTATGATAATTGGTTTTTTACCCTTCTATCTGGCAACAAAACTGACACATTTTTTTCCAAGGAGTCATGTTTGCATAGACCACAATACCTGCGGTCATAATGCAAACAAAAACATAACTCTGATAATGTGTGTGCACTGTCCTTGAAGTTGATTGGTCCACACCCGAGACAGCTTTCCTTAGAGCCTAGTCTCACATGGTGTTGGACCAGATGAGAGCTCGGGGTGAAGCATTTACACCATTGGAACCTCATTTGCCAGTAAAAAATATGATAATTGGTTTTTTACCCTTCTGACTGTTGTTAGCGAGCAGCTATGAAGGCCGACACGGCACACAAGGGGGTGGCCAACACCACGCCCGGCCGCCTTTGTCTCCCCGGTGGCGATGTTTACTACACAACGCGCCAGGCACTCATTTGAGGCTGATTCGACCTAGGGGAGGCCCAGGATCGGTTCAGCTAATCAAAGTGTTGTCTGTGAGCGAGAATCGAACTCGGGTCAGCGGAGTGGGAGCGCAGCGCGGTGCGAACCACGACACTGCCCACCCACCCACCCACTCCCCTACGCACGCACACACACACAGCTCATCCCTCGAAGAGACGTCCGGTTTTCGTGGAGCCTGGGGGTGAGACAAGCAGCAGACTGGTGCTTCAGGGAGACACGCTACTGCTGGGCTGCATCGTACAAGGGTTGTACGTACACACACAACAACAACAACCGCCATTCGCCACTAAGTGGCGGTGACGTCACCACGACGCTTGTGCCAGGCCATGTGCATGTTGAGGCCACGCGAAGTGTCGAACGCCCGCTGGCAGGAGGTCACGGGGCAGACCCAGCAGGTGCCAGGGGTCGACTGACTGAGATGACCGAGATGACTAGCTGATGCACCACCTGTGCCCCCTACTGTACCAACTTGCTGTGCTTTAGCCACCCGGCGCGCCGCTCGTTGTTGTGAGCGTCGCTCCTCCGCCCTCAGTTGTTGTTGGAGGGCGACTGCCTCCAACTGCCCAGTAGCGTCCTTCACGAGCCTCCTCCACTGAGGCCGATCTTGACACCGCTGGTACCAGTCATCGGCAAGTCCACTCAGCTCCACGTCCTCCTGTACCACATCACTCCATCTCTTCTCTAGCCCGTGCCGCGCCCGTTTAGCTCCCTCTATCCTGCCGAACAAAAGCTGTTTAGGCATACTCTTGAGTCTTTCTGTGTTGCGATCGAAACGTCGTGATTTTAAAAAAAAAATTCTATCTACGTGACTTTACCGACAGACACGAAAGCTGTTTAGGCATGCGGTATCTGGGCCAACGCAGCCGTGCCTGCCGGAGGAGCTCACCGATGGGACTTTGTCCAGATCTTGCAAGGATTTGTGAGCTCCTCACACAATCCAGCCTGGTTAAACCCAGGATGGATCGTAGGCAGGCCAGCCTAAATGTTTCTAACCGGCAAAGATGTTCCATTAGGGGGATCCAGGTTTTGCAAGCGTAGAGAAGGGAGGGAATGACCGTGGCTGAAAAGACCTGAAGCTTCGTGCGGAGTGACAGACCAGGTAGCTTCCACACAGCATTACGCAACCGATGAAAAGATATTGCCGCTCGACTGATTCGGAGTGAGACCTCTGCTGTTAAACCAGAGCCGGTCATGAGCACACTGCCCAGGTATGGGAAACTCTTCACTCTCTCCACAACTGCCCCATCACCAATTAGGAGTTGTGGGGGTGGAGTGCCCGATGGTACAAAATACCCAGGCAGGTGCTTAGTTTTGGTGGGTCTGATGGTAAGGCCCCACCTCTTAGTGGCAAGCTCCAGGTTCAGCAGCAGCGTCTCCAACTCTTCCTCTGAGTGAGCAGCAATTACCAGATCATCGGCATACATAACGCAGTTGACCAATAGGGCGCCATCCCTTGACCGCACCCGGGCATCGATCAGCCTCCCATTGTATCTGTACCAGATGTAAATTCCTCCGGTACAGCCATCGAAGGCTTCACGAACTACGTGGTCGAAATTGATGTTCAATAATGTGGGAGCCAGAGGACATCCCTGTCGCACAACAAGGTAAACAGGGAATGATTCCGACTCCCGGCCACGTAGTTTTACCCGGGCCCACTCGCCATCGTGAAGGTCCTTAATGATCGTGAGCAGAGGGTCACGCACGTGCACACACACGTACACACGTACACACACACGCACGTACACACACACGCACGTACACACACCACGTACACACACACGTACACACACGTACACACCACGTACACACACACGTACACACACGTACACACACACGCACGTACACACACACGTACACACACGTACACACACACGTACGTACACACACGTACACACACGTACACACACACGTACGTACACACACGTACACACACACGTACACACACACGCACGTACACACACACGTACACACACACGTACACACACACGCACGTACACACACACGTACACACACACGCACGTACACACACACGTACACACACGTACACACACACGTACGTACACACACATGTACACACACACGTACGCACACACGCACGTACACACACACGTACACACACGTACACACACACGTACGTACACACACACGTACACACACACGTACACACACGCACGTACACACGCACGTACACACGCACGTACACACACACGTACACACACACGTACGTACACACACACACCACACGACTATACACTTCACTACTGTACACTACACTGCTACGCACTACACTATACACTACACGGCATATTCCACGCCGGTTTCGCACGCACACCCACGGACGTGCGTGCGTGCGTGCATGCGAGCGCACGTGCGTGTGTCCACGTGCGTGCGTCCACGTGCGTGCGTGTGTGTGTGTGTGCCCGCGTGCGTGTGTGTGTGTGCCCCCGTGCGTGCGTGTGTGTGCGTGTGTGCGTGTGTGTGTGTGCGTGTGTGTGCGTGTGTGTGTGTGTGCCCCCGCGTGTCCACGTGCGTGTGTGTGTGCCCCCGCGTGTGTGTGTGTGCCCCCGCGTGCGTGTGTGTGTGTGTGTGTGCGTGTGTGTGTGTGCCCCCGCGTGTGTGTGTGTGCGTGTGTGTGTGTGCCCCCGCGTGTGTGTGCGTGTGTGTGTGTGTGTGTGCGTGTGTGTGTGTGTGCGTGTGTGTGTGCGCGCAGCCCCACGCCGCATCTCCGCTGGGCCAAGGTGGGCGGGGAGCTCCCGAGTGGCCGATTCACCTTCGGCGCCTTCAACCGGACGCTGGCGATCCACCACGCGCTGGCGGCCCACGCCGGCGCCTACCAGTGCCACGCCGCCAACAGCGAGGGCAGCGCCCGGCACACCGTCACCGTCACCGTGGAAGGTGACTCGGGGCCACGCAGCGGCGGGGAGCGGCGGCACGACGGTTAGCGAGCCCTGCGGCACAGCAGAGGTCGCAGCCGGGTACCCCCCGATACCCGTACCCTACCCGATACCCGGCTACCCGTACCCTACCCGATACCCGGCTACCCGTACCCTACCCGATACCCGTACCCTACCCGATACCCGGCTACCTGTACCCGATACCCGTACCCTACCGATACCCGGCTACCCGTACCCTACCCGATACCCGTACCCTACCGGATACCCGGCTACCCGTACCCTACCTGATACCCGTACCCTACCCAATACCCGGCTACCCGTACCCGGCCGGGTACGGGTAGGCCGTGAGTCACTTGTGAGTTTCCGTTTGTCACTCATTTCCCAACGTCTTGTCTCTTCTCACAATTCAAGTTCCTAGAATCAACCCACCCGCGCCTGCAACATGGCTTCATCCCAGAGGTCGTAACCGGGTACCCGATACCCGTACCCTACCCATACCCGGCTACCCGATGCCCGGACGGGTACGGGTACTCGTTTGCGACCCTGGTGCGGCCGGGTACGGGTAAGGAATCAAAACCCGTTTGCGACCTCTGCAGCCCAGGTCCCGGCGACGATTATCTCGACCGGTCACGGGCCTCTCCTAGGTCAACTCGACCTCAAACGAGTACCCCCCCTCCTCCCCCTGCTCCCCCCCTCCAGCCAAGCCGTACTGGATCACTCCGGAGCCAGAGGGGCGCTTCTACGCACCGTGGGACACGGTGAGGCTCGCCTGCCTCGCCGACGGAATCCCCAAACCGCTCGTCCGCTGGTTCTTCAACGGCGTCCCCATCAGCGGTGAGGCGCCTCCTCGCCCGCTCGTCCAAACCTACGCGCTCGCTCACACGCTCAGCCGCTCTCTCGTACGCTCACTCGCTCACACGCTCGCACGCTCGTAGCCTGAGAAGGGGTTTTCCCCTTTTTTCTGGCGACAAAACAGCTGTGTTGAGATGTTAAAACACCAAACTGAAACCTTTCACAAGAAATCGTGTCACTGCATTAACCACATATACTAGTGGTCAGGATGCAAACAATAAACATACTCTGATAGTATATCCCGAGGGGCCACTTTAGCTACCACTTGTGACAGGAGGTCATAGAAGGCATCTGACTCATCGACCTTGCCTGCAACCCTCCACGGATGTTCATCTTCGGTGGGGGCATATGTAACCATGACCACCACTCCTCGCCTCTGGTTGATGGGAAGGCGAGCCCAAAGTAGCCTGGGGCTTACAGCTTCCCACACCTCATCGCCACGCTCCCACGCCCCCCTCATTCTTTTTTCAGAAGAGCAGCCGCTCCCTGTTGTTTGGCAGTCTCCTGCCCCGAGTAGAGGACTGTCCACCCCTCATGGTGGCAGGAGCCAGAGCCGGTCCACCGGACCTCCTGAATACCACAGAGGTCCAGGCGGTACCATTCCAGCTCTCGACAGAGGAGTGGCAGCCTCTCCTCCGCAGTGAGCGTTCGAACATTCCACGTGGCCACCTGCAGTGGTTTTTTGTTGTTTCTGGAGGAGCCCAGAGGGTAAAGATTCAATCTCCTGGCTCCGCCAAATGGGGTTTGGCCAGGAGATAGTATGATGCATTGTCTTTCAAACTGATTGGTCCACACCAGAGGCAGCTTTCTCTGGTGTGGACCAATCAGTTTCTGTGAGTTTCACAGTTTCAAAGACAATGCATCATACTACTATCAGAGGATGTTTATTGCTTGCATTCTGACCACAAGTATTGTGGTTAATGCAGTGACATGATTCCTTGTGAAAGGTTTCAGTTTGGTGGTTTAACATCTCAACACAGCTGTTTTGTTGCCAGAAAAAAGGGGAAAACCCCTTCTCATATTTTGGTACTGGCAAAGGAGGTCCCATGATTTAGCCACTCACAGCCTATCACACTCACAGCCTATCACACGCCTACGCTCACTCACAGCCTATCACACGCTCACTCACAGCCTATCACACACCCACGCTCACTCACAGCCTATCTCACTCACAGCCTATCTCACTCACAGCCTATCACACGCCCACGCTCACTCACAGCCTATCTCACTCACAGCCTATCTCACTCACAGCCTATCTCACTCACAGCCTATCTCACTCACAGCCTATCACACACGCACGCTCACTCACAGCCTATCTCACTCACAGCCTATCTCACTCACAGCCTATCACACACGCACGCTCACTCACAGCCTATCTCACTCACAGCCTATCTCACTCACAGCCTATCACACACCCACGCTCACTCACAGCCTATCTCACTCACAGCCTATCTCACTCACAGCCTATCTCACTCACAGCCTATCACACACCCACACTCACTCACAGCCTATCTCACTCACAGCCTATCACACGCGCACGCTCACTCACAGCCTATCTCACTCACAGCCTATCACACACGCACGCTCACTCACAGCCTATCACACTCACAGCCTATCACACACCCACACTCACTCACAGCCTATCACACACGCTCACTCACAGCTGATTGCACACTTAGTCAACCAATCACAGAGCCTACCGAATTCAGCCAGATTGTGCCAAATTGTGATAATAATGCCAAATCACACCGCGCAATACCAAGTCGCAATACATTTTGCCAAATTCTTCTGATAATAATCGCGTCAAGACCCCGCACACCACATCACACCACAACACAACACCACCACACCACACCACCACACCACACCACACCACCACACCACCACACCACACCACCACACCACACCACCACACCACCACACACCACCACACCACCACACCACCACACCACACCACACCACCACACCACACCACACCACCACACCACACCACACCACCACACCACCACACCACACACAACACCACCACACCACACACCACCACACCACCACACCACCACACCACCACACCACCCACCACCACACACCACACCACCACACCACACCACACCACACCACCCACCACCACCACACCACCACACACACCACACCACCACCCACACCACACCCACCACACCACCACACCACCACACCACCACAACCACAACACCACCACACCACACCACCACACCACCACACCACACCACCACACCACCACCACCACACCACACCACCACCACACCACACCACACCACACCACACCACCACACCACCACACCACACACACCCACACCACCACACCACACACCACACCACCACACCACCACCACCACACCCACACCACCACACCACCCACACCACACCACACCACCACCACACCACACCACACCACCACCACACCACCACACCACCACACCACACCACCACACCACCACACCACACCACCACACACCACACCACCACACCACACCACCACACCACCACACCACCACACACCACCACACCACCACACCACACCACCACACCACCACCACCACACCACCCACACCCACACCACCACACCACCACCACCACACCACCACACACACACCACACCACACCACACCACACCACCACACCACACCACCACACCACCACACCACACCACACACCACCACACCACACACCACCACACCACCACCACCACCACCACACCACCACACCACCACACCACACCACCACACCACCACACCACCACACCACACCACCACCACACCACACCACAACACCACACCACACCACCACACCACACCGTGCCGTGCCGGGTGTGGTGTGGTGTGCGGTGGAGCAGAGGCCCCCGCGGTAGCCGGGCGGAGCGTGGACGGCGACTCCCTGACCCTGAGGCGGCTGCAGGAGGCCACCGGCGTGTACCAGTGCGAGGCCTCAAACCAACACGGCACCATCCTGGCCAACGCCTACGTCAAAGTGCCGGGTGAGCGGTGGGGGGGGGGGGGGGGGGTAGGGGTGGAGGAGGAGGGAGGAGGAGGGAGGAGGAGGGAGGAGAAGTATGGGGAGGAGGTGGGAGGATGGGGAGGAGGATGAGGATGAGGAGGGAGGAGGAGGAGGGGGAGGGGTATGGGGAGGGGGAGGGAGGGAGGGGGAGGGAGGAGGAGTATGAGGAGAAGGTGGGAGGAGGAGGGTGGAGGAGGAGGAGGGTGGAGGAGGTGGGAGGAGGAGGGTGGAGGAGGAGGAGGAGGAGGGAGGAAGAGGAGTATGGGGAGGTGGGGTGGAGGTGGGACATGGGAGGAGGGAGGAGGAGGAGGAGGTGGGAGGGAAGTGGGAGGATGAGGAGGAGGCCCGTGACTGGACAGGCGGCTGTAGGCTGCCCCCCTCTAGGCAGGGCACTTTGGACCGACTCCTCTGACGAACGACCCCTCCGGCCGGCTGTCTCTGCCCCCCCCCCCCCCCCCCCACAGCCGCACCTCCACAGCTGCTGTCGGAGCAGGACAGGCTGTACGAGGCGAGAGAGGGCTGGGAGGTGTACATGGAGTGTGCCGTGTTGGCGTGGCCGCCAGCCGACATCCTGTGGTGAGACGCAACGCTGCCCTGGCTGCCTCCTGCCCTGCACCTCGTGGTGGCACCCCGGTGTACCGTAGCACCCCGGTGTACCGTAGCACCCCGGTGTACCGTAGCACCCCGGTGTATCGTAGCACCCCGGTGTACCGTAGCACCCCGGTGTACCGTAGCACCCGGTGTACCGTAGCACCCCGGTGTATCGTAGCACCCCGGTGTACCGTAGCACCCCGGTGTACCGTAGCACCCCGGTGTACCGTAGCACCCCGGTGTACCGTAGCACCCCGGTGTACCGTAGCCCCCGGTGTACCGTAGCACCCCGGTGTACCGTAGCACCCCGGTGTACCGTAGCACCCCGGTGTACCGTAGCACCCCGGTGTACCGTAGCACCCGGTGTACCGTAGCACCCCGGTGTATCGTAGCACCCCGGTGTACCGTAGCACCCCGGTGTACCGTAGCACCCCGGTGTACCGTAGCACCCCGGTGTACCGTAGCACCCCGGTGTACCGTAGCACCCCGGTGTACCGTAGCCCCCGGTGTACCGTAGCACCCGGTGTATCGTAGCACCCCGGTGTACCGTAGCACCCCGGTGTACCGTAGCACCCCGGTGTACCGTAGCACCCCGGTGTACCGTAGCACCCCGGTGTACCGTAGCACCCCGGTGTACCGCAGCACCGGTGTACCGTAGCACCCCGGTGTACCGCAGCACCCGGTGTACCGTAGCACCCCGGTGTACCGCAGCACCCGGTGTACCGCAGCACCCCGGCTCTCGCATAACGTCCACGGTGCGGTCGTTTAGAGTGTGTTGATGGTCGACGATGCGACAGTCGAATCGTCTGGACGAGCTGTACATGCCATTGGAACCTCATTTGGCAGTAAAAACATGATCATTGGTTGTTTACCCTTCTATCTGGCAACAAAACTGACACCTTTTTACGAGGAGTCATGTTTGCATAGACCACAATACCTGCAGTCATAATGCTAGCAAAAAACATAACTCTGATAATACATACATTGTCAGAGTTGTGTTTTTTGTTTGCATTATGACTGCAGTGGTGAGTGAGTGGTGAGTGAGTGATTCTCACCTGCCTGGTCTTGCTCTCCGTACCAGGTGAGTGAGTGGTGAGTGAGTGGTGAGTGAGTGGTGATTGAGTGTATGAGTGAGTGGTAAGTGAGTGAGTTAGTGAGTGGTGAGTGAGTGAGTGTATGAGTGAGTGGTGAGTGAGTGAGTGTGTGAGAGAGTGAGTGATTCTCACCTGCCTGGTCTTGCTCTCCGTACCAGGTGAGTGAGTGGTGAGTGAGTGGTGAGTGAGTGAGTGTATGAGTGTATGAGTGAGTGGTGAGTGAGTGATTCTCACCTGTCTGGTCTTGCTCTCCGTACCAGGTGAGTGAGTGGTGAGTGAGTGAGTGTATGAGTGTATGAGTGTATGAGTGAGTGAGTGTATGAGTGAGTGGTGAGTGAGTGAGTGAGTGATTCTCACCTGCCTGGCCTTGCTCTCCGTACCAGGTGAGTGAGTGGTGAGTGAGTTGGTGAGTGAGTTGGTGAGTGAGTGAGTGGTGAGTGAGTGTGTGAGTGGTGAGTGAGTGAGTGAGTGGTGAGTGAGTGGTGAGTGAGTGGTGAGTGAGTGGTGAGTGAGTGAGTGGTGAGTGAGTGTGTGAGTGGTGAGTGAGTGAGTGGTGAGTGAGTGGTGAGTGAGTGGTGAGTGAGTTGGTGAGTGAGTGAGTGGTGAGTGAGTGAGTGTGTGAGTGAGTGAGTGAGTGGTGAGTGGTGAGTGAGTTGGTGAGTGAGTGAGTGGTGAGTGAGTGTGTGAGTGAGTGGTGAGTGAGTGGTGAGTGAGTGGTGAGTGAGTGAGTGAGTGTATGAGTGAGTGGTGAGTGAGTGAGTGAGTGGTTAGTGAGTGAGTGTATGAGTGTATGAGTGAGTGAGTGAGTGTGTGAGTGAGTGAGTGATTCTCACCTGCCTGGTCTTGCTCTCCGTACCAGGTGAGTGAGTGGTGAGTGAGTGAGTGGTGAGTGAGTGAGTGGTGAGTGAGTGAGTGGTGAGTGAGTGAGTGAGTGGTGAGTGAGTGAGTGGTGAGTGAGTGAGTGGTGAGTGAGTGGTGAGTGAGTGAGTGGTGAGTGAGTGAGTGGTGAGTGAGTGTGAGTGAGTGGTGAGTGAGTGGTGAGTGTTTCTCACTGCGGCGTTCAGTGCGGCGTTCACTGCGGCGTTCTCCGCGCCAACTCGCGGTGGGGTGTCTGAAGCTGGCTCGTGACCCGAGTTTGAGCTCTCGACTCAAAGCAAAGTATCGGCCGAGAGACGGCTCGTGTCTCGACACACTCGTTAGTGAGGACACTGGTAAGTGAAGGTACCACTGTATGTGGGCGGCTTCGTGAACGAATCTTTTGTCGATAGCCAGTGGGCTTGCAGAGAACCTTCGTCTTAGAGGAATCCATTTCGCGTGAGGCAGTTTGTGTGATTTGCCACTGAGCTACGGATGCCTCGGGCACTCTTAGTCGCGAGGACTGTACCTACGTTGAACTTTTTTCGCACCCTACGTGGCCAAACACGCTCATCGGAGTTTAGTCGGTTTCGTGAATATCATCGGCGGGTTTCTCTCTCCCTCCCTCCCCCTCTCTCCCCACCTGCGCCACACACACCGCCAGGTTCAAAGACTCGCAGAGCTTCCGCCTGCAGGGCAAGCGCCACCGGACCTTCAGGAACGGCACGTAATAAAAATAAAATAAAAATAATTATTTCACTAAGTTGTATGTATTTTATTATTGGGGTCTGTGGTATAATGGATAAAGCGGCTGCATGCAGACTGGAAGTTGTGGGTTCGACTCCTGCCAGGCGCGATATACATTTATTTTATAGATATGTTTTATTTCTCGTCACATCTCTAACGCCTGGACAGGGGCTTCAAAACAGCAAAATCGAGGTCAAGCTGGTTCACCAATGTGAACATGTCACGACCATTAACGCTGGGGCATTACATTTAAAATTTGATTAAAAAAAAAATATTCCCCGTGGGGGATGCGGGAATCGATCTGGCTACCTTAACAACAGAAACATCAGAATACTTAGTGGCGTGCTCACGCGACCAGGTGCGCTGATGTCTCCGTAGCATCGAGAGGGTCCTAGTGTCGTTGGTAGCGTGCAAGTTGTGTGTGTCATCTTCTTGGTTCTTTCGGTGAAGTCGCGTAGAATGGAAATAATGAAAAAAAAATTTTTTTAACGTTTAATTATTTATTTTATGTATAATAAAATGAAAATAATAAAATAATAAATGTGATACCTGATAAACTAATTATTTTTTTAAGTATAATAGAATACAAATAATAAAAATACAATCCTTTAAATACTTATTTTATTATGTATAATAAAAGAAAAAGAATAAAATAATAAAAATAAACCTTAATAAAATAATTACTTTAGTATGTATAATAAAATAATAATTTTATTATGTTTTATTTTTATTATAAAACATAATAAATTATTTTATTATGTGTCATAAAAGAATATTTTTATGATGTTTTATTTTTATTATTTTATTATTTCCATTCTAGGTGACTTTACCGAAAGAACCAAGAAGATGAATCCCTGCAGTCACGAAAGCTTTACACCGACGTGTGTGGTCGTGAGCTCTGTGTTGCTAGTAAGACAACTCACAGCGTATATCCTTGTACTGGACGTGCATTTGAGATGCGTTCACTTCTCGTACGTTATTTCAACCATATTTTTCCTTTAAAAATACTGTGATCACAACTTTGCTCAATATTTTAAACATGTTCTTTAATTTTTTTATCATTGTGTAATAAATAAAATAACTTAAAATAATAGGTGTCAGAGTGTGTGTGGATTGCACGTTCGTTGTTCTTGTGTTTGATGACTTGGACTTCTGGACGAATGGCTTCAGTCGAAAAAGACGTCAATGGGGAAATCGACGTTTACGTGTTAGATTTTAAGAATATGTTTTAACTGTTGAATTCCTATTGGGATATAATTTGCCTAGTTCCTTCCTGTTTGAGCAAGCGTATTAATAAAGATTTCGATACGAGTATTAACGTGAATTTTCTTGCAGATTAATAAAGACCTGAATTGTTTTTAAAGATGACTGATCGTACGTTATTTCAACCATATTTTTCCTTTAAAAAACACGGACGAGTAGACATACACACACAAGTGTGCTTATAAACACGACTGTCTATACAGCGATGTGCATTCACACACGAGTGTGCATGTGTTTCTACGAGTTTTAACTGTAATTTACTTGCAGAACAATTAAGACCTGACATGTTAAAGATGACTAATCGTCCCTTATTGAAGAAGGGAAATAAAATAATAAAAATAAAACAATACATTTTTTTATAAAATTATTTTTATTGTTTTATTTTTATTAAATAATAAAAAAATAATTTTCAACCGAATAAAATAACTTTATAAAATTATTTTTTTAATTTTATTATTTCCCTTCTACGTGACTTTACCGAAAGAACCAAGAAGATGAAGAAGAAAATAAAACATAATAAAATAATTGTATTATGTTTTATTTTTATTATTTTATTATTTCCCTTCTTTGTGACTTTACAGAAAGAACCAAGAAGGTTAATTTACTTGCAGAACAATAAAGACCTGACATGTTAAAGATGACTAATCGTCCCTTATTGCTACAATGTTCATAGCGAACACGTGTGGAGGCGAGTTTCAGGTGAAGCATCTCCATCACACAAGTTCACCCTCACCTGGCAGCATCGTGGCTGTCCGCTGATCACACTCATGACGTCACACTCATGACGTCACACGCACGAGCTGTAGGGGCGGGGCTCTGTCCGCTCAGTGGCGCTGTTTTCATTCATTGAGCACCACGAGCGGGGAGTCTCATCCCTGTAGTTCCCTGTTGTGGTGCCGCATTCATCACCACGTTGCCCCTCAATTCATTGTACGACACAATATGAAAATAAGTTGTGTGTTCCACTACACATACTTACATGGGTACACATATACACTCCCTTGTACACACAACCACACACGAGTGGACATACACAGCGGTGTAGAAAAATGCACGAATGTGCATCCACCCCGCTTTGTACACACAAAGATAAATATCCCCCGTATAGCCTTAACAGACTGTAGGGGCAAGTGCTGTTAGCGAGCACCTATGAAGGCCGCAACGGTACACGAGGGGGTGGGTGGCCAGCACCACGCCCGACCGCCTTTGTCTCCCCAGTGGCAATGTTTACACACCGCACCAGGTACTCATGTGAGGCTGAGTCGACCTAGGGGAGGCCCGGGACCGGTTCAGATAATCGTCACTGGTGTTTGCCGTGAGCGGGAATCGAACCCGTGTCGCCGGGTTCATAGCGCAGCGCGCTAACCGCTACACTATCGCTCCCCACATATACACTCCCTTGTACACACACCCACACACGAGTGGACATACACAGTGCTGTAGGAAAATGCACGAATGTGCATACACACCGCTTTGTACTTACACACGGGTGCACATGCATACACGAGTACGTACACCCATTTGTGCATCTATACATACAACACATATGTATAGATGCACAAATGAGTGTAAATGCATCAGGGTGTAGATACATGCACAGTGTAATTGCACACAGCAATATACATAAACACATGTGCACGTGTAGAGGTGATACGCGCTGGGATTAGAGATCGTATGCCAGCGCGTAATGATTGGCTGTGTAGGTGGTGACGTGCGCTGACGGTGGAGGATCAGGGGTCAGCGCGGGGTCGTGGGTTACGGGGTACTGATTGGCTGTGGACGGGTGACGTGCTGAGAGGGAGTGATCGGGTGGCAGCGCGGTGTGATTGGTGGAGGAGTGTTAACACGCGCTGGGGAAAACGGATCGTAGAGAGAGTGTGTCGTGATTGGTTCATTAAGGAGCGATGCTCACGTTGAAGTACGCATCAGCTCCGCCTCTCGTGAGCAGGGGATATAAAAGGGGATGCACACAGGCGTGAGGGCAGTGTGTAACCAGCGAAGAATGACGACGGGGATGAAGACCTAGGGCCCTGCGGTACCTAGTCCCGCTGTCCTAACGGGACCGGGACTCTGTGTAACCCAGAGGCGAGTGTAGTGTGTGTAGCCATAGGCGTAAGGTCTACACGAGCCGAATGCAGTGTATTGTGTAGCCAGGGACATAGGGTCTACACGAGTCGAGTGTATTGTGTAGCCAGAGGCGTAGGGTCTACACGAGTGAAGGGTATCGTGTGTAGCCAGAGGCCTAGAGTTTACACGAGAGTAGTGGAGTGTGAAGTCGGAAGAAAGGAGACTACACGTTGTATTTTGATACGTAAAGATTTAATAAAAGTGTGTTCCCGTCAAGAAGTTCCTGCCGTCAATTCCCATACTTCAACTGGCGTCAGAAGTGAAACGGTCTTCCAAGCATGGATACAAGGAGGAACCGTCGGACCCACGGGATTGACCACGGGGACAACCTCGACGACGCGGGTCAACTGGCATCGGGGGGTGAGGAAGAGGAGTTGCCCACGGGGCAGGATCCGCCGACGGCGCCGGACGAGCCACGGGGGACTGACGCCGTGCTTCGCGAAGCGCACTCCCGTCTGGCGGAGCTGCTGCTCGCCGCCGCGTCCATCTTGGCGGAGATCAGCTCGTCGGGAGGAGCGGGAACGGCGGCCGACGTTCTGCAGGGTCGCCCTGCAGATTCCCGCCAAAACGATTTGGCGATGGCCGCCATTTCATCTGCACCGACTTTTGGCGGGAACGGCCATCACCACGTGGCAAGGGTTCTCCATGCGCGCCCGCTGACGTCACCAACGCGCGTGGCGGACCGCCATCACACACCCGCCGATGGGGCCGCCATCTTACACACCGGCGGGGCGGCAGAGAGGAAGCACGAGGAGGAGGACGACTTCATTTTTCAGCAGCGCCTTCCCACGTTGTCAGCCTTCAAGGCGGAAGGCGGGGATTGGAGCCAATTTCAGCGCAGATTTTTGGCGCATCAGGAGATGTCCGCCTGGTCCGACGCTACGGCACTGCGGGCACTGCCTGCCATGCTGCATGACAACGCGCTCGCGGCCTTCACGTCCGCACGCAGGTCGGACCGCTTCACGCTCAAAGATGCGCTGGCTCTCATGGCCAAGGTCTATGGTCCTCCCTCCGCGTGCCGCCATCATTTTTATGCAAGACGGAAGGCGGACACGGAGACCGTGCTCGCCTACCGCACGGCGTTGCTTGCTCTCGCCGACGCCGCGTTCCCTCGTATGGACGAGGAGGGCCAAGATGCCATGGTTTTGGAGCAGCTGCTCAAGTTGGCGCAGGACCTGGGGGTCCCCATCAACACGGCCGATGAGACCGATATTTCATCCTTACGGGTCGCCACAAGCATACAAGCGCACGAGGTCCTTCAACGTAAACAGGGAGTCGTCTGCAACGCTGCCGTGGCCTCAACTCCGGGCCCAGTTGTCACCGTGCCCCAAGTCGTCAGCCCACGAGAGGAGGCGTTCATCGCGGGACGACCGGGGGACTGGAGATCGGGGGGTCGTTCGCCTCTGCGAGCGGCCCGCAAGCTGGAGCAACCGAGATCTCCGACGACTGTCATCACCTGCTATAACTGCGGCCTCCGGGGCCACGTGGCCTCCGGTTGCCGCGCCCCACGTCAGCGCGCCATGGGACCTCGGCTGGACGACGACCAAGGCCCCAAGTCGTCCCTGCAAACCCCGGCAAGTCGCGGCACCTCACATGCTCGGCCCGCATACTCGGCACATATGGGTCGTCGCGTTGCGGCGGGGGAGAGCCGAGTAGAGTTCGGGAATTCGGTTCAGAGAGGGCGATTCGGCCGGGACCGGGGAGACATTAAATGGTCGGAGTTGGGGCACAGAATAGTGGCTGCCTCAGCGGGTTCATCCGTAGTTACCGGATCTATTGATGGGGTCGAGGTCAGGGTGTTAGTGGACACGGGGGCATCGGCGACTATTATATCGGATCTCATTTATAATATTCTCCCTGTACAATGTCGTCCGCTTCTTCCGGTGGATGTGCCATTTTACGCCGCTAACGGGGGATCCTTGGGCATTATCGGTCAGATTAGGGCATCCATTTGCATTGGTGATATCAAATTGTCGGGACCCGTTTTTGTTTCGTCCTCCCTGGCGGTCCCTTGTCTATTGGGCACTGATTTTTTGGCAAAAATGCCCATCAAAATTCTCATTGATCAGCGTTGCATTGAACTACCATCGGGTCGCCGTATTTCATTTTTGACGAGCCCTAATGAAATTCGGACGGCGTGCGCTACCATACAGGCGTTAGCGACACAGACCGTGCACGTGCCTCCGGGTTCACAAATGTTTATTCCCCTCCGGTTGCGGAAGCCATGGGTGAAGGAGGCCTCGGAACAGGGCATGCTTTTGGGTCCTTCTAATAGGGCTGTTGGAGGTCTCGATTTGTCGGTGGCTCACACTTTGGTGGGGGCTGACAGGGATCCGTTTGTGATGGTTTTAAACGCTGGGGCGCGGCCGGCCGTCATTCAGCAGGGCACCGTGCTAGCTCACGCGGCGCGGGTCCCTGCGGAGGAGAGGCTGGTTGCGCAGGCGGATCCGAGTCCCACGAAAAACGTTACATTGAAGGAGGACCTCGATTGGGTTGATTCGCTGTGCGCGGACTCTGACGATTTATCAGCGGTACAGTTGGGTGCGCTGCGCGGGTTGCTCATTGAATTTTCGGATGTCTTCAGTAAACATAAGTATGACATTGGGTGCACGGACCTGCTACGCCACCACATTGAAACGGGCGATGCGGCACCGGTCAGGCAAAATCCCTTCCGACTGAGTCCTGCTGAGAAGGAACATGTTCAGTCGGCAGTTAACGATATGCTAGAAGCCGACATTATTTCGCCTTCCTCCAGTCCTTGGGGAGCGCCTATTGTGCTCGTTAAAAAGCAGGACGGGTCCCTGCGATTTTGCGTCGATTTCCGTCGCCTGAATAAGATCTCTGTGGCCGACGCGTATCCGCTCCCCAGGATGGACGAGTCTCTCGACGCATTGTCTGGTGCGCGATACTTTTCGACTCTTGATTTATTATCCGGATTCTGGCAGTTGCCACTCGACGAAGAGTCTAAGCCTAAGACCGCATTTCGGACTCCAGGGGGCCTGTTTCAGTTTAACCGGTTACCCATGGGACTTCACTCCTCTCCGGCGACGTTTCAGCGTCTTATGGAATTGGTTTTGTCGGGCTTGCAGTGGGATACGTGCCTCATTTACCTTGACGATGTCATTGTTTTCGGTAAAACGTTTGAAGAACACCTCCAGCGATTGAGGGGGGTGTTCTTGCGAATGCGATCGGCTAAATTAAAGTTTAAACCGGCCAAATGCCACCTTTTTCGTAAATCCGTGAGGTACTTGGGTCACATTGTCGACTCTTCGGGGATTTCTACCGATCCTGCAAAGACGGACTGTGTCAGTTCGTGGCCAACGCCCACGTCAGTGTCAGACGTACGCAGTTTCATCGGTTTTGCTTCGTATTATCGCCGATTCGTTGAGCACTTTGCCACCATTGCAAAACCCTTGCACGCTCTAACGGCGAAAGGAGTGAAGTTCCGATGGGGACCGGAGGAGGAGGCTGCATTCTGCTCCCTCCGGGACGCCTTGGTTAGGGCCCCACCCTTGCGCTATCCGGACTTCGCGAGTCCCTTCTTGCTAGACACGGACGCTAGCAACACGGGCATTGGGGGAGTGCTGTCCCAAGTCGTTGGAGGGGTCGAACGAGTGGTCGCCTATGGTAGCAGGGTGTTGTCGCCGGCAGAGCAGCGCTACTGCGTCACCCGTCGCGAACTGCTTGCCATTGTTTTTTGTTGTACAACAATTCAGGCCATATCTCTATGGTCGTCATTTCACGGTCCGGACGGACCACGCGGCGCTCCAGTATTCATTGCGGGTCGCCCAGCCCTCGGGCCAATTGTCGCGGTGGTTGGAAGTCCTCCAGGACTATCAGTTCACGACTACGTACCGTAAAGGCTTGCGACACACAAATGCCGATGCCCTGTCGCGGTTGTTGCCTTGTCACAAATGTGCGTGCTTATCGGGATCGGCGCGCTGTAAACCGCCGGTTACGGAAGGTGGGGAGGCGTTGGTTGCGGCCGCGAGCACACCAATTGGGGATGGTCCCGCTACCCCTGGGGGTCAGGACTCGCTGCTCTCAATGTCATTGATTGAGTGGGGCCGTCTCCAAATGGCGGACAGCTCCCTGCTGGCATTGCGCCGCAAGACGGGGGGTTCCGAAGGTAACCACGACCGAACTGGCTCCTACGAGCTTAAGCAAGGCCTATTGATGAGATGGGACAGTTTGTCCCGGCGGCATGCGATTGTGGTGCCTGCTGCTGTGAGGGGGAAGGTTGTCTTGGCCGCACACGAACGCCTCTTGCATTTGGGAGTTAACAAAACGCTTGCCCTGCTTCAGCGTGACTATTATTGGCCGGGAATGGGGGGTGACGTGGTGAACATTCTGAAGGGTTGTGTTGAGTGCGCCAGACGGAAACCACCGCCTGTGCCAGCTAATCCACCGCTGCAATCCATCCAGGTCTCGCGCACTAATGAGCTCGTTGCACTCGACATTCTGGGGCCTTTTCCGGTCACGCCTAGGGGTAATAAGTACCTGTTGGTGGGGGTCGAATATTTTACCCGGTGGCCTATGGCGTGGCCACTCGCCAACCAGTCGGCGGCGGCTGTGACGGACGCCTTTGTCCAGGGCTACGTCCTGGACAAGGGGGCTCCCGAACGCTTGCTGACTGACCAAGGGAAGAATTTTTCGAGTAAATTACTGCAAGAGGTGTGCGACCTGTTGGGTACCAAGAAGGTGCGTACCTCCCCGTACCACCCGCAGACGGACGGGATGGTGGAGAGGCTTAACAGGACATTGACTTCTATGTTGTGCCAGCAGGTGTGTGAGGCGCATGTTGATTGGGACCTGCAGGTCCCTGGGGTCCTCGCCGCGTATAGAATGGCCCCCCATGCAGCTACGGGATTTTCCCCGTTTTATCTGATGTACGGTCGGGAAGCCGACCCGCCCATGGAAACGCAGCTGAGTCTGTCCGCACCACGAGCAAATTCGAAATTGGCAGAGCATATTAAATTTAATATTCATAAGCTGACAGAGGCAAGGGAGGCCGCACGGCTTAATTCACGGGCTCGCCAAATTGCAAACGAGCGGTTGCGGGCACGGAAGGTGTCCGTGCACAATTGGGAACCAGGTGACAGGGCCTGGCTGCATTGCCCGCAGGCACCTTTGGCTACGTCGCCTAAATTGTTGAAGCCGTGGCGGGGACCCGTGGAGGTCGTGCGGGTTGCACGCCCCCAGTGCGTTCAGATAAAATGGGGAAAACGCCGTTGGTACGTCCACCCCTCCCGACTGAAACCGTTCTCGCCTCCGTATGGCCTCCCCTTGTGTCATGAGGGCCGAGCATGTGACGTGACCAGCGACCCTGAGGGGGAATTGTCTTTGCCTGCTCCTCACATGTCTCCGCCTGATCCGCTCCCAGGTGTCTCGGAACTGACAGCTGCCGACCACCGGCGGCCGGATCTTGAGCAGCCGGAGCCACCGGACGGTCGCCAACGTCCCGTCCCATACGACGGACCGGCCAGACGGACTCGCGCTAGGTCGCGCTACTTTGTGTGACCTGCCACGTGAGGAGTCGAGGCAGCCGGAGCGCCTCGGCACTGCGTTTAGTCACAGAGACACTTGGCGCGTTCGGTTTCCGGTGTTCGCTTTTATTGTGTTCGTTTTCCGGTGTTCGCTTTTATTGTGTTGTTCGTCGGGCTGTATATTGCTTCATATTTAAGTGTTGTGTTGTGTTGTTGTTGTTGCGTTACGGGGCACACTGAGAGGTGGAGTTTCTTTGTTACTGCATTGACGTTAGGTTGTGTTGTTGGTTAACAGCCGGGCCGGCTGCAAGCTATGTGGGAGGGGGTGATGTAGAGGTGATACGCGCTGGGATTAGAGATCGTATGCCAGCGCGTAATGATTGGCTGTGTAGGTGGTGACGTGCGCTGACGGTGGAGGATCAGGGGTCAGCGCGGGGTCGTGGGTTACGGGGTACTGATTGGCTGTGGACGGGTGACGTGCTGAGAGGGAGTGATCGGGTGGCAGCGCGGTGTGATTGGTGGAGGAGTGTTAACACGCGCTGGGGAAAACGGATCGTAGAGAGAGTGTGTCGTGATTGGTTCATTAAGGAGCGATGCTCACGTTGAAGTACGCATCAGCTCCGCCTCTCGTGAGCAGGGGATATAAAAGGGGATGCACACAGGCGTGAGGGCAGTGTGTAACCAGCGAAGAATGAAGACGGGGATGAAGACCTAGGGCCCTGCGGTACCTAGTCCCGCTGTCCTAACGGAACCGGGACTCTGTGTAACCCAGAGGCGAGTGTAGTGTGTGTAGCCATAGGCGTAAGGTCTACACGAGCCGAATGCAGTGTATTGTGTAGCCAGGGACATAGGGTCTACACGAGTCGAGTGTATTGTGTAGCCAGAGGCGTAGGGTCTACACGAGTGAAGGGTATCGTGTGTAGCCAGAGGCCTAGAGTTTACACGAGAGTAGTGGAGTGTGAAGTCGGAAGAAAGGAGACTACACGTTGTATTTTGACACGTAAAGATTTAATAAAAAGTGTGTTCCCGTCAAGAAGTTCCTGCCGTCAATTCCCATACTTCACACGTATACAGCAGTGTGTATGCTCAGGGATTGCGTTTCAACACACACAAATATGCGAGCACGCACGATTGTACATACATACACACGTGTACAGACCCACACGTGTCCATGAACGAGTGTAAATACACACACGAGTGCACATGCACACGAATGTACCCACAGAGAAGTACACACCCATGTACATACACATGGCTACAGTTCCCTGCTGTAACGGCTGATGCTTATGCTAGAAGGTGGCATGTGTTGTAATTATTGCACAGCAAATGATGTGAGCGTGCTGTCTTGTTGATTCCAAACTTTGTCACGTTAAGGTGGTGCTTCGTCCTATCGGATTACTTGTTGATGTGGTGTGATGCGCATTGGTTGTGAGGTGTTTCAATTCCTGATTTTACTCTCGTTGTTAAGTGGTCTTGTTGAGCTAAAGTTGGAGAAAGACATTGCTCACACACGCTTACAAGCGATACCATTTCGATTATCAATAAAAGTGTATGACAGCAATCGTAATAATTGTCGTGAAATAAATTAAACAAATCACCTTGATTTGCTGACGCGCTCATATCAACACAAATACTTAAATATTTTTTTTATAAAACAAAGTCAGTACAGTTTACATTTGCACCTCTTAGTCCATATCGAACTGGACATCAGCATTTAGATACTTCAGACTCTATGTCGATGTTAAATCTTCTAAACTTGCATCAGTTTAAAGGACATTGTCGGGTGAATATTGGCAAATTAACACGAAGCACGGAATTATGCATGGATATGTAGATCTTTATTTAAACGGAAGCGTACAATTATGCAGTGAGATATGCATATATAGTAAGGTTAAATTACAATGGCCGGATTAGCTAAGCTATGTTGCTACATATGCGGATTGTTAATGTAAAAATTAACAATTGAATGCAAAGTCTATGATAATCCAAGACGAGAACAAAGGATTTGAATGCTAGAGGGGAGTTATAAGGGGCTTAAAATCAGACCTCAAGACCATTTCGAGAGGGATTTCGCTGAGGATAGACGCGCAACTCCTCGCTCTGCAGATTACCTTTCTCCTGCGAGACCCAGCCTGGCGAGCACGATTGCCTGGCGACTGGGAGAGTTCGTGGCGATCTCTTCAGACTGGTTACAGGGACATCGACACGCCGTGCATCAACAAGTAAGTGTCTTCGTTAGTGGATAAACTGGTAAGACTTCAGTGAGAGTTTGCTTGTGTGGATTTTATTTAGACATTCACGCAGCTTAGAGGGTGCTTTTAACTCTCAACAACACCCGCGACTGTTACTCTGCTCTGAAGAATCAGTCACATGGAGCAGATAAACTCTCCACAGCGCCACGCACACACGGGCGAGAAGCCGTTCAAGTGCTCTGTTTGTGGGAAGGCATTTGCACAGTCAGCACATCTTCACAGTCACCAGAAAACACACACGGGTGAGAAGCCATTCAATTGCTCTGTGTGTGGGAAAGCATTTTCACTGAAATCAAATCTTAACACTCACCAGAAAACACACTCGGGCGAGAAGCCATTCAATTGCTCTGTGTGTGGGAAGGCATTTGCGGATAAATCAAATCTTAACAGTCACCAGAAGACACACTCGGGCGAGAAGCCATTCAAGTGCTCTGTGTGTGGGAATGCATTTTCACGGAAAACAATTCTATGCAGTCACCAGAAGACACACTCGGGCGAAAAGCCATTCAATTGCGCTGTGTGCGGGAAGGCATTTTCACGGAAATCAATTCTTAACGATCACCAGAAAACACACTCGGGTGAGAAGCCATTCAAGCGTGCTGTGTGCGGGAAGGCATTTGTATGGAAGTCAGCTCTTCACAGGCACCAGAAAACACCCTCGGGTGAAAAGCCATTAAATTGCTCTACGAGGGAGAGGACATGTTCACAGTCATCACCCCGAAACAAGCATCAGAAGATCCGCAATGATAGGGAAGTGAAATCAAATAGTGAAATTCAAAGTGCTGCAATGAGTCCTGGAAAAAATGCATCTTTCGAACCTATGCAGGTCGATCCTGAGAGATTGCTGAATGTAGTGGATGTAATGAGTCCTGACGACAATTCAACTTTCGACCCCATGAAGTTGGATCCGGAAAGATGGCTGGATGTAGTGGAGTTTCTGAAAACTCAAACGTATTGAGTACATCTGTTAACTGTTGCCCTGTGTATATTCGTGTCTCTTATATATATTTTTTCAGTGATTTCCAGTACTCCGAGCTAGAGTGATGTTGTGAATGCTCTATAATGTGTTCAGATGAACGTATTCCTTTTAAGTTCCAGAAGTGTTCACTTATTTCAGGATGACAACAATGTTATACTTCTATAGATGCGTTGCTTCGTCTGGTGGTTGTATCATCGGGACTGGTAAATGTGTGGTGTTTATGGTAGAAGGTGCCATGTCATCTTCTCACAGCTAATTGCGTGTTAAAGTTTATTCTAGACTTCGTCACGTTAAGGTGGTGCTTTGTAGTCCTATCGGACTACTTGTTGATGTGTTGTGAAGCGCAGCGGTTGTGTGGTGGTTCAATTTCTAATTTTACTCTCGTGGTTAAGTGGTTTTGTTGAGCTAAAGTTGGAGAAATACTGTGATCACAACTTTGCTCAATATTTTAAACATGTTCTTTAATTTTTTTTTTTATCATTGTGTAATAAATAAAATAACTTAAAATAATAGGTGTCAGAGTGTGTGTGGATTGCACGTTCGTTGTTCTTGTGTTTGATGACTTGGACTTCTGGACGAATGGCTTCAGTCGAAAAAGACGTCAATGGGGAAATCGACGTTTACGTGTTAGATTTTAAGAATATGTTTTAACTGTTGAATTCCTATTGGGATATAATTTGCCTAGTTCCTTCCTGTTTGAGCAAGCGTATTAATAAAGATTTCGATACGAATATTAACGTGAATTTTCTTGCAGATTAATAAAGACCTGAATTGTTTTTAAAGATGACTGATCGTACGTTATTTCAACCATATTTTTCCTTTAAAAAACACGGACGAGTAGACATACACACACAAGTGTGCTTATAAACACGACTGTCTATACAGCGATGTGCATTCACACACGAGTGTGCATGTGTTTCTACGAGTTTTAACTGTAATTTACTTGCAGAACAATAAAGACCTGACATGTTAAAGATGACTAATCGTCCCTTATTGAAGAAGGGAAATAAAATAATAAAAATAAAACAATACATTTTTTTATAAAATTATTTTTATTGTTTTATTTTTATTAAATAATAAAAAAATAATTTTCAACCGAATAAAATAACTTTATAAAATTATTTTTTTTATTTTATTATTTCCCTTCTACGTGACTTTACCGAAAGAACCAAGAAGATGAAGAAGAAAATAAAACATAATAAAATAATTGTATTATGTTTAATTTTTATTATTTTATTATTTCCCTTCTTCGTCACTTTACCGAAAGAACCAAGAAGGTCAATTTACTTGCAGAACAATAAAGACCTGACATGTTAAAGATGACTAATCGTCCCTTATTGCTACAATGTTCATAGCGAACACGTGTGGAGGCGAGTTTCAGTTGAAGCATCTCCAGCACACAAGTTCACCCTCACCTGGCAGCATCGTGGCTGTCCGCTGATCACACTCATGACGTCACACTCATGACGTCACACGCACGAGCTGTAGGGGCGGGGCTCTGTCCGCTCAGTGGCGCTGTTTTCATTCATTGAGCACCACGAGCGGGGAGTCTCATCCCTGTAGTTCCCTGTTGTGGTGCCGCATTCATCACCACGTTGCCCCTCAATTCTTTGTACGAAACACACACCCACACACGAGTGGACATAGCAGTGTATATGCATAGACGAATGTGCATGCACACCGCTTTGTACATACAAACCGCTACACTACCGCTCCGCAAGTGTACTTACACAACAGTGTAAATACACACACGCTTACAAGCTATACCATTTCGATTTTCATTAAAAGTGTATGACAGCAATCGTAATAATTTTCGTGGATTAAATTAAACAAATCACCTTGATTGTTCTGACGCGGTCATATCAACACAAGTACTTCAATATTTTTATAAAATAAAGTCAGCACGGTATAAAGTTGCACCTCAAAGTCCAAATCACAATTTTAATACTACAATCTGCATCTGCCTGGTAACGCCTTTGAACTGGCAGCATTTTGCAGCACATTGCAGGGTGAATATTAGCAAATCAACGCGAATTATGCGGTGACATGAATATACGTATTCAGGATTAAGCTTAATAGCCAGATTCCACAAGTCATGACTAATCCCATATCTGCATTTTCCATAAATATGCTAAATTCGTCTTGATATGCAAACTCTTGTAACCTCCGAGTTCAACCAGTCTACACAACAAAGGCTCATTCCTAACAGCGTGTTTCAGCCGCATCGAACCTCACAATAATAATATCCTCTCAAACTCTACCAGATACATACTCGAGTACACATATACACTCCCTTATACACACACCCACACACGAGTGGGCATAGCAGTGTATATACATAGACGAATGTGCATACATATACACACGAATGTGTATATACAGGGGTGTACATACAGATATGCAACGCAGTGTACATAAACACACGAGTGTACATTCAAAGCATTGTACGTCAACTAGGATTGCGTTCCACTGCGAACACGCACGTTTGTACCTACATACATATGCACACAAATGCATGTACATGCACACACGAGTGCTCGTCTTGTTGTAGTGTTTCCTATGTAATGGTTTATGGTATACGCAGGAGTACAAAATGTGCACTTCACACCTACGCGCCGTTTGCCCATTGATCGTGATGATGATGAATAACATGTTACTTGATCTAACAGAGAAACGAATGGTTACAATTGGAACAATAAATATACTCAACGAGTTTTGATTAGGATGGTGCGGTTAAATAGCTATTCCAATCCATTGAGATTGCACATTCAGCAAATTATAATGCGACCACAATGCGATCCTAGTAATTATAGTGCAATTCTAATCCAGCACCCCCAGTTCGCATATCCGTCCCTAGTTTCGTAAATAAATATATGTGCATACATATGCATACATCAGAGTATAGTGGGATTATAATGTAGGAGGGCATAGAAGGAATCTAACTCGACATATATGCATCTTCGGTGGATGTATGAGCAACCACCACTCCTCGCCTCCCGTTGATTGGGAGGTGAGCCCACGGTAGCCTGGCGCTTACAGCTTTCTACACCTTACGCCACGCTCCCACGTCCCCTTGATTCGTTTGTTTTTCTCTGAAGAAGAGCCCCCTGTTGTTTGGCATTCCCCTCCCACGAGTAAAAAGAATCCACTGCCTCATCCGCGGTGCCGGACAATGTCCCGGAGGGAAGGCTCGTAGCCACCACAGAGGCCCACGAGGTCTCTGGACGTGTGCGAGGCGCTGGTAACCTCTCTATATTCAATAAAATTGCCATAAAAAACACGTCCAAAATATTAAACACATACACTCGATTTAAAGCTTTCGTGGCTGCAGGGATTCATCTTCTTGGTTCTTTCGGTAAAGTCACGTAGAATGGAAACAATAAAAAAGAATAAAATAATACATCATATTATTTTATTACGTTTTATTTTATGTAAACAATAAAAATAATGAAATAAAACATTATATTATTTTATTATGTTTTATTGTATTATTTTTATTATTTCCATTCTACGTCACTTTACCGAAAGAACCAAGAAGACATACACTCGAGTTTAACACGTCAGATTTCGGGACCAATATCATCCATAATAGAGGTTTTGGAGTTAGATAGCCGAATTATATGAAGGTGTCGTTAAAATTATACATTAGATAAATGCATACTCACAAAGGACAGCGTACTTCAACAGGGATTACCATTGGTAGGGCTATTTCAATAAACACAATAGACAGACAGAAAGGACACGTTCAAAGGGCTCGCATAATGCACACGCTTAATGTACATTGCCTCAGTAATCCCCCCCCCCCACACCCACATTGTGCAAGAGCGCAGCTGCGTGGTCAACACATCTACGCTTCTATATAATTTAGTTTGTTCAGTTTTAGTTTTAAACCGTTCTCCTATCTCTTAACATTGCCCAATAGACTTCGTATGGGAACCGGTTCCCTATCTCTTAACATTGTCCCATAGACTTCCTATAGGAACCGGTTCCCTATCTCTTAACATTGCCCAATAGACTTTCTATGGGAACCGGTTCCCTATCTCTTAACATTGCCCAATAGACTTTCTATGGGAACCGGTTCCCTATCTCTTAACATTGTCCCATAGACTTCCTATAGGAACCGGTTCCCTATCTCTTAACATTGTCCCATAGACTTTCTATGGGAACGGGTTGCATATCTCTTAACATTGTCCCATAGACTTTCTATGGGAACCGGTTCCCTATCTCTTAACATTGTCCCATAGACTTTCTATGGGAACCGGTTCCCTATCTCTTAACATTGGCCCATAGACTTTCTATGGGAACCGGTTCCCTATCTCTTAACATTGGCCCATAGACTTTCTATGGGAACCGGTTCCCTATCTCTTAACATTGTCCCATAGACTTTCTATGGGAACCGGTTCCCTATCTCTTAACATTGTCCCATAGACTTTCTATGGGAACCGGTTCCCTATCACCACTCACTCACCACTCACTCACCACTCACACACTCACCACTCACTCACCACTCACTCACCACACACTCACCCACCCACTCACCATCTCACCATCCCACACACCCACTTACCCACCCACTTACCCACCCACTCAGCCACTCAGGCGTCACATAATGTTGTTGATGTTGTTGTTGTTGACGATGTTGTTGTCGTTGTTGTTGTTGACGATGATGATGTTGTTGTTGACGATGATGATGTTATTGTTGACGATGATGATGTTGTTGTTGTTGACGATGTTGATGATGTTGTTGACAATGTTGTTGTTGTTGACGATGTTGATGATGTTGTTGACAATGTTGTTGTTGCTGCCGCTGCAGACGCGCGACTGGATCGAGGAGCTGCAGAGCTGCCGTGAGCTCCCCCACAAGGCGCTGTCACAGAGACTCGTTAGAGAGAGAGAGCCACACTCAAGGTGGTGGTGGTGATGGTGGTGGTGGTGATGGTGGTGGTGATGGTGGTGGTGATGGTGGTGGTGATGGTGGTGGTGTTGGTGATGGTGGTGGTGTTGGTGGTGATGGTGGTGGTGGTGATGGTGGTGGTGGAGGTGGTGGTGGAGGTGGTGGTGGTGGTGATGGTGGTGGTGGAGGTGGTGGAGGTGTGTTGTATGTGTTGGGATAATGAAATTTTGATAAAAATAATAAAAATAATAATTTTCCGAGAAATGCGCAAATCGCATGAATTATGTTAATGTGTGTATTAATATGCATACATTATGATAATGCGTGTAATTATATGCATAGATTATGATAATCACGGAGATAATCGTAATTTATGCGGATGCTTGCGATTGTGTTACTGTGTGCAGTTCTGATAATTTGCTTAGTTTCGTTTATCCAGAGTTATCAATCAGGATAACACGATTATCATCGAATAAACGTTTACCGATTATCTTAGTGTGTTTATATTATTTTAGGTCACCAGTTCAGATCTCATCACAGGATACAGCTCTTATGAATAAGATAGTTTTGCATGGACTTGGAAAGAAGCACTCGAACAGTTGGTGTGAAGCAATTTTATTCTAACAAGCATGTGACATTCTATCATGCAGGTCAAACATGCGTCAATAATTCATGAATAACCAAACACTTATGCATTTGCGATATCATGCATTCGATTAATATGAATAACTAAAATTCTTATGCAATTACGAGACTATGCATTTGAATTACGAGACTATGCTTATGAGCGAAAACATCTGCGCTATGCCGATCTAGCTGCCGAAGCACGGCATCATGGCTGGAACACAGAAGTCCGACCAGTGGAGGTGGGCTGCAGAGGTTTTGTGGCAACATCTACAACCAAACTGCTTAGAGACCTGGGAATTAAGGGCCAGAGCCAGCGTTCGGCAATCAAAGCTGTATCGGAGGCGGCAGAAGGCAGCAGTCAGTGGCTCTGGATGAAGAGGAAAGACCCCAGCTGGGCCCCAATGTGAGAGGGCCAGGAGGTATGCAGTCAACAATGCTTGACTCAGGGAGGAGGACGCCCCTGCCATGCATAGTCCCATGGGATGTTGGCTACCAACAACAAGGCAACTCCTATGACTAATTGGGAATGGGACGCAAGCGTAGGATTGATCACCCTGTCGCTGGCCGCCTTTGGGGAGGGTGTATAGTATGAAAGGCCGAAACACCCTAGGAACCAAAGGGTCACTACTGACGATGCGCTCCCCAAATTTCACCAGGCTCACTGTTCATGAACTCTTGGAAGTGCTTGCACAAAGGATAGTAACATCTCATCCTGTGTTCTTTGGAATCTGACTAAAATGAATGACTCAAAACTCTTATGCATTTAACGAACTGAATGACTAAAAACCCTCCTAACCACCAGGCATCTCATTAGTTCGTTTTTTTTTTTGCATCGATCACAATCGGCGACTGGCCGAGTTTGAAACAAGCATGACACACTTCATTTTGCGGTAATAAAAAGCACTTATTGTATCCCAGAGGCGAAAGTGTATGTATATACTGGTGGGTGAGGGCGTGTTGCGGGAGAGCTAATCTGGCTCTGTTTTAATTAATTCTTCGGCGAGACTCTATGACAGAAGAAACCGGTTTGACAAGATTTTCTTTGATGCTGGTCGATCTGGGTGTCGCTCGGTGGCGCACGGTGGCGCACGGTGGCGCACGGTGGCGCACGGTGGCGCACGGTGGCGCTCGTTCAGCGATCTCCGCCTTTCCTGCGGGTTGTTCGCTGGTCGTCACTCTGACGAGGAGCAATGCTTCGTTCGTGGCAGGGTGGACGTTGGCGTCTTTGTTGGCTTCACTCACAGCTCTGCGACTCAGGGTAGCGATTCTTCTCAGGTGGTGCAGACCTCGGCTTGTAGCTGCGCGTCGCTACTCCGTGAACCTCGTCATTCTGGATGACGAAAACTTCTTCGTTGTTGGCGTTGAGATGAGATGGGGCCCATGGCCCGGACGATCTGGTGGTGGGGCCCGTGGCCCAGACGATCCGCTTGGATGGATTTTCCTTCGGTTTATATTGGAAAATTCCACTCGTCTTCCCGAGTTGTTCAAAGGCTGTGTCATAAAACCCTCCTGTGGCTGAACCATCTGCGTTCGTTGTGTGTGTGTCCGTCCGTGTGTTTCGCGTGCGTGTTTGTCCGTGTGTTTATTAGCTTTGAAGACACAGCTGTGTGTCGTTCTGGAAGAAAGGGGTGGGGGCTTCGTGACGGCGCCACCTGAGTTATTCATTAACCCGACCGATGATTCGCGTTCGCATTGAGTTCTATATATAAAAAAAAATATTCGAATCCATGTTTTTGTTACTGAATAATATTTGTCGCGAAAACCTACGCGTTAAGCGAGCTTAATTATTCCCTCCCTTGCTCGGGGATCATATCTTTTGTCTCACACAGCTTAAGTTGTTTTGGTTTGGAAGTTGAAATGCGACTTGTTTGCTGCTTGGTTCCATTATGCCCAAGTTATGCCGAAACCGTGTTCACGATGTTTCATCGTGATTTGATTTCTTTATGGGGAGATGTTATTTGCTCGTGTGCGCAAATCTTGCTGTCCGTGTTGCGGGGAGACAAAGACGGTTGTTTCCACGGTGGAAGCACCCGGTTTATTCGAAGGCGTGTGTTCATTTCCTTTGAGCCATTGTCCCAACCTTTATGGGTATCATTTCCTGGCTTTGTGCCTGCGTGTGGAGATCCTCTCGGAAAGACAAAGACGGCCGTGTTGCTCGCTTCCCATGGGGTGTTGTGTTTGGTTAATTTTGAGAGCTTTCTCCGCCCTTGATTTCTCTTCTACTTTAATTCCGTACTTATTATTTGACTTCTTGTGATTATTTAATCTGATATCCCGGCTAAGGATTTTTGTTTTGGAGCGAAATAGATGCCATAATTATTCTTTGGTGCTTCGGCCCGGCCGCGTAGAAATTATTTAAGGTAAATAATGTCAGTATTTAATTAACAATGATGGGTCGCGATTCTGGTGCAGACTGTAGTCTGATTTCCAATTGGAGTGAGGATGGATACTGTTTGCTTACTCTTCATGGCTAAGTTGGTAACTTTGTGTATCTAACATGGTTCAAAGACCCGTCTGTGCTTTTTGTCGTCAATGCTGTTTCTTTGTTAAGAATATAATTATCTCTTCCTCCATGGTGCCTGGTTTGTAAGGTTTTTTAACGAAAGGGTGTCATTCTAACCCCCCCCCCCCCCGCCTGCAATTCTCCCCTCTCTTGTTCCTCTTGTGTGAAATTCGGGGAGTTTTTATGACCTTGATTGCCCTCTTTCATGCCGTCTTTCCTTTGAATTGAGGTATGCGCGCATCTGTGGAAGTGTGGGGGCGTGTTCGTTACACGTTGCCCCGTGCCTATTAAAAAAAGATATTATATATGTTGGCAGAATAATTCTTTAAAAAAATAATATTAAAAAATAAATAAAAAGGGGGTGCATACACAACATGGCGAGGTCGTAGATGGTGCGCCTGCTGAACGGCTTCGTGGCGGCGGCATCACAATTTTTCTAGGTTATTTAATTCAGTGTGTCTCTCTCCCTGTCTCCTAATTTTTTCAAGCTTTTGCACCGTGCCACTCACCGTGCCACTCATTGACATGCTAATTTCTCTAACCCCTCCCTCTCTCTCCGCCCCCGCCCCCCAGCACCTGCCCCAGCAGACCCACCTCTCTCTCTGCCCACCCCCCCTTTCTCTATTTAAGGCCTCGACACAGGCGTGGTTTATCTGTGTGCCGATGTACGTCTCTCTCTCTTTGTATCTCTGTGATATCTGTCTGCTTATATGTCTGTCTATATGTCTCTGGTTCTGTGTTTTATCTCTCTCTCAAATTTTGCATTCTCAGGAAGAACGTAATCAACCAGGTAGGGTGTTGACTGTTATGTTATCCGACTCTATGTTGTATTACATTACATTTCTAAGTATACTAGATTTGTGTTTCTATTTCATTTATACCTGATGATGATTGCTTGTGTTGCAATCGAAACATCGTATGCTAGTATTTAATTTATTATTTTTTCTTGATACGTGACTTTACCGAAATAACCAAAGAGTAGCACCCGCTAAGATAATGTGGAATTTCCACGAGTGCAGTATGACATTTGTGAATGATGTTACCATGTAAACCGTTTCAAAGTGTGTTATGGTGATACATTGGTGTGTGCTGTCCTGGGTCCGTGAGTGTGCATAACGCAGAGAAGCCGTTCTGCTGAAAGGTGTACGGCCACAGGTTCCGCCAGCACTGCCACCGGAATATCCACCTGCGCAAGCATAGAGGCGAAAAGCCCTACCGCTGTAGTGCTTCTCGCAAAGTTTCAGTTCCCAGCAGCACCAGCAGATACACAACGGTGATAGACTGCACCGCTGCAGCGATTGCGGATGCGGGATCCCACAGCCCGCCGACCTGAGGGCAAACGAGCGCACGCACACGGGCGAGAAGCCATATGGCTGCGACATGTGTGGCCAGACCTTCACGCGCTCCACCTGGCCTGCGCTTCCACCAACTTTTGCACGTGGAGGAAAATATTTAGCGGTGCTGTCGGGAAATCTTTTCGAGGCCGTCGTAGGTTTTCACATTTGTGCCATTTCACGCCACATGCTGTGAATATTCTTCAATTCGTGCACTTTTGGGTTGTGCCGCGTGTTGTTCGCCATAGCACGTGTTAGTGGGAATTTCCCGGCATGTAGAGCGAAACGTCGGACATCGTGTTGAACAACGCGGAGTGGCACAACCCGAAAACGCTTAAAAATGTTCTACTGTTAAAAACAATGGGGGCATCTGAAATTTGCTCACAAAGTTCAACATGGAGTACGAAAAATAATCTTATCACGTATACGTGGGAAATTTGACAGCAACTCTTCTTCACAAAAACGCGACATATTCGTCAATAACACGATCCTAAAAGTAAAATATATAATAGGCAAGGTTTTGGATATTGGTTGTTTTCCATACCAGATAAAGAGGCCAGATAGACTGAATGCATAAAAGTTGAAGACGACAGTATACACAAGGCCGTGATGAAAGATTTATTTTAAGAATGTTTCCAGATGAGCAATCTTAACTTGGAATATGTATCGCTGTGATGTATCCTTCGTATTTGTGAATCGGGCATTGCATTGTTATATGTTGTATGGTCTGTTCTGGATGACCACAGTCGTACACTGGAGATTTTAATTTTCCATTTGTGCATCAGGTATCTGCATCTCCCATGGTTTGTGCGGATGCATTTTAAGGTGGACCATGAGCTTCGTGGAAGATCAAAATTATTTATCTGCTTTGGATTTTTCACATGGTGTTTGTGAGTTCTGTTGAACTCCCTTCAGTTTTCCAAGCTTAATCGGGGTTGAATTCGCATTGCTAAAGGTTCAAGGAATTGGACCTGTCTTGCCTCACGACAGATGTGGAGCGTATGTTCACAGGAAGTTCCTGTTTTTTATGCTAATTTTGGTCACGTGACCAGGAAGTTACGATTTTAGATTTCCAATGTACCACGCGGGCGTCGGCCATTACATAGATAAGTCAAGATGGCGGCACGCATCGCATCTCAGTGAGACCACAGCCGCACTTGTCCATTGTGGGAGCTTAAGAAGCATTGTCTGTAAGTTGTTTATATTCCTATAATATTGGCAATGCTGTTGTAATGTTGGAATGGCCGTTATAGTGATGTAAATGCCTTTATGGTGCCGTTAAGTTGTTGTAGTAAATACGAGGCCTAGTTAGTAACGAAGCCTGTGACTTTCCTTATTGTGGATGTTACTTGTGATTTAGTAGGTCGAGTCAGACTTGTGCCTATGTTGCGATCCTGAGAGTGAAGATGACGAAGTATCTCATCCACAGTTTAGTGTTATGTGTAATGCTGTACATTTGGGGTGCAGTGGGATGAATACACGATGTGCCTGTATGCAACGCACCGGCTTGTGCTTTTGTCTAGTTGTTCAGTGGTAATGTAGGGGCCTGGTCCGTCCAGGATCTATTGTTATCTAAGACAATGTTCTGATGCTGTGGTGTTCATTGTGTTGCTGTTTCCGGATTATAACAGATGCTGTATCTGTGTTTTCTCACCAGTTTTACCTTGTTACAATCAATAAATGACGATTGGAGTTGGACGTTCATCCTGGCTCCGAGGATTTATTGAACGCAAGGTTATCTACTCGACTAGCGGTGCAACGCAGCGCGAGGCCGAGATAGGACCAAAATGGCTTGCATGACGTAATGCAATAGCGAGGGACGTTATTGAGGTCCTGATGAATGGGAAGGCGGCTGTTTTGCTCAATTCGCAGGATTTCCCGGAGGGTTGCAGAGTTGTGATGGATTGGGGAGAGACGTGACAGCACGGGAAGCCAGGGTGTTGGGGTCGACTTGAAGGTTCCAGTGGTACACTGCATTGCAATGTTCCATTGGACATTAACAAGTTGAGAGTGACTACTTCTGGTCCATACTGGTTCACAGTACTCGGCTATAGAGTACGCAAGGGCCATCATTGGTGTCCATAGCACTGGTGCTGATGCTCCCCAGCTTGTGCTTGCCAGTTTGTGGACCAGGTTGACCCTTGTTTTGGTTTTGGCGGCTACCTTTTTCATGTAGTCGCGGAAGGTTCGCGTACGGTCCTAGCTTCATACTGAGATAGGTTGGAGTGGGGTTGTTGTTTCACAGTGTTGCCAGAGAAGGTCACTTTCAGAGTGTGCTGATGATTGGACAGGTGCTGATGATATGACAACTATTTCAGGACGATATTTGTAAGTGTCCATCAGATAATTAAAATCTGGCCAATCACTTTAAGGAGTACAAATGAGTTTCATCTACTAAATGGAATGCGGCTGAGATATTGTTCGCCGACAAGATAGAGTGATGAACTCTGAGCATGTGCAGATGCTGAATGTTTTCGTTGCGTTAAAGGCGAATTGGAAAACGGCCTTCGCCCATTACGATCCACCACACCACTTGCTGTAAGGCCACGTACACGTGCTCCCCGACTCCCTCTATCTCTGTTTACCACACGATCCGTGATGGGGACCAGCGGGAGCGAGGTTGAAGAGTTTCCCCACTAGCCGTGCTGGCCACTTAATGCCAGGGAAATTGATCTAGTGCATGGCCTCTGCCTGCCACGCTTATTCTCGAGCCTACCCCCTCCACGCTACTCAACATGCACACAATGTCAATGCCACACTTTGATACACTTACAGCGGTTTCTATTGTCATAATCAGGGATAATTTTAGATGCGCGATGTGTTGATGATGCACCCAGGCCACACTCGCCATTCTCCCACTCACACCGTCTGTCTCAGGAAAACAGTTTTATTGCATTCCAACACGACCTGCCCTTTCCAACTTACCCCCTTGAGTGCTCGTGTATCTGGGTGCACCATCATATGCTACCCGGATTCTCCTGAAGGTGGTCTCGCGTCAAACTCACCCATGTTTTACCACAGGGTCCGGGAGTCTCCATCTCACACCGAACTTTGCCAATTCTCTCTCACAGGGGAAACCCATGGCCAGGTCACTCGCTAGGTTGCCGGGATGAAAACGCAGGTGGAGAGGTTCGGTTTGTGTGTTCTAGTTGACCTAAGCGCTAGTCGGAGTGTGTGCATGGGGTAAATGCATGTTGTGTCTGTGCATGGGGTGTGTGCGTGGTGTGTGTATGTGTGCGTGGGGTGTGTGTGTGGTGTGTGCATGGGGTGTGTGTGGGGTGTATGTGTGCGTGAGGTGTGTGGTGTGCGCATGGGGTGTGTGTCTGTAGGGTGTCTGTGTGGTGCATGCATGGAGTGTTTGTGTGGGATGTGTGCATGGTGTATGCAGTGAGTATGCGTGGGGTGTATGTGTGCGTGGTGTGTGGCGTGTGCGTGGGGTGCAAGCATGGTGTGTGTGTGTGTGGGGTGTGCTTGTTATGTGAATGGTGTGTATATGCGTGGGGTGTATGTGCGTGTGTGGTGCAAGCAAGTAAAACAATCTTCATAAACGTTCCAACAAAACCATAAATGCCAAAAAAACATTGCTACAAATGAAAAATATATATTTACTAAATACTGAAAAAATTGTATTTACAAAATACTGAACACGAGGCTTGTTTGCAAACTTTCATGAAAGCAAGACATATTGCACATTTACATCTTCTGCATTAATGTAATGCGGGCGTAAATGGGCGGGGCGGATATGACGATCCGAGAGGGAGGAGTCAGGGTGACGTGGGGGAGAAGTTATAGCGGGGAGACAGGAAGCTATCTGGGTCAGTCGGGGGAGTGAAGGGTGGTGAACACGTTGGGTGGTCGCCGTGCCTCAGCCTGGTGGCTGAGGGGCTCATGACGGCGCCAGCCAGCGGGGTGGAAGAGAGAGTGGAGGATTGAGGTAGGAAGTGGCGAGATAGCCACAGGGGCCACGAAGGGCTGAGGTAGGAAATGGCGAGATAGCCACAGAGGCCACGAAGGGCTGAGGTAGGAAATGGCGAGATAGCCATAGAGGCCACGAAGGGCTGACATTGGGAGGTGGCGAGATCGCCACGCACGGAGGAACAGGGAGCAGAGATGGAGCTGCTGGGGGAGCAGCCAGAGGGCTGTACCAAGAGCCTGCAGCGGAGCTGCAGGAGCGTGGAAGGCTACGGGAGCGAAGGCAGATGTGGGGCTGCCAGGGAGAGAGTCTCAGGAGGAGTGCCGTGTGGGAAGGAGAACGCGAACCCCAAATAAAGGACACGGAGTCAGCAAGAAGTGTCTGAGTCCTTTTATTACACTGGAGTCAGAAGTGAAACGGCATCTCAAAACAACTGAGAGAAAGAAGAAAAAAAAAATATTCCTGCTACATCATCCGACGACGACGACCTTCCTCAGACGGTGGACCTGCCTGCGATGGAAGAGAAGATCCGTTCTGGAACGAGTACGGGTCCGGGTGAGCAAGGTGTCGCCGCGTCGGTGGACCTGTCTGTGCCGGAGGACGCCAACTTACGATGGAGACAGATGGCGATGCAGATGGGGACCTTGAAAATCGTGCTGGCGCAACTGTGTGAGTTCACCACGTCGAGGACGACGTCGGGGAGGCCCGGTGGTGATCCGTAGGCCTCTGCCTTTCCTGAGCTGCCAGCGCCATTGCCACGTGGCACGAAGACGCCATCTTGGGCGTGGCAGGGGAGAAACGGCGGGAAGCCGCCATCTTGTCTTCACCGCGGCGGGAGGACGCCGCCATCTTCAACATCGCGGCGGAGAGGCAGCCTTGCGCTGCCATCTGGAGGTGCCGCGGGGTGAGCAGCCTGCTGTGAGCTGCTGTTTTTCGAGGGGGTGCTGCGAGGAGAAGACACCGATGCTGCAGCTGCTGGGGCGGGAGCTTCCCGTCCTGGCTCGGATTCTTCAGCTCCCGTCGCACTGGGTGTTACCTGGTGTGCTAGCTGGATGAGGACTTGAAGGAGCAATTGAGCGCCGTTCGTCATTCTGCTCTACCACTTGCTCTTTGACGTTGGACTTGAGCCGAGCGGATGGAACTGCAACATGGACACGCACTAAAACATCACATTTCTGGGTTGTGCGCGTTGGCCGTTCTTGCGTGTCAGTTGCCGTTTTTGTTCATTGTGCCATTTTTATTCTTGTTGATGTTGCGCGGAGGACAGGCCGGTGTTCTGTTCCAGTTCCTGATACCTCCCCTTTCGTTGCTTGTGTTGTTGTTGTTATAATCTCCGTTGTGTCTGGGGGACTCCTGATTGTGATGCCTTCGCCCGCATTATTTTGTTCTGTTTCAGCCGAGGACGGCTGGGATTTTCTCTACGGGGGAGGGTAGTGTAATGCGGGCGTAAATGGGCGGGGCGGATATGACGATCCGAGAGGGAGGAGTCAGGGTGACGTGGGGGAGAAGTTATAGCGGGGAGACAGGAAGCTATCTGGGTCAGTCGGGGGAGTGAAGGGTGGTGAACACGTTGGGTGGTCGCCGTGCCTCAGCCTGGTGGCTGAGGGGCTCATGACGGCGCCAGCCAGCGGGGTGGAAGAGAGAGTGGAGGATTGAGGTAGGAAGTGGCGAGATAGCCACAGAGGCCACGAAGGGCTGAGGTAGGAAATGGCGAGATAGCCATAGAGGCCACGAAGGGCTGAGGTAGGAAGTAGCGAGGTAGCCACAGGGGCCACGAAGGGCTGAGGTAGGAAATGGCGAGATAGCCACAGAGGCCACGAAGGGCTGAGGTAGGAAATGGCGAGATAGCCATAGAGGCCACGAAGGGCTGACATTGGGAGGTGGCGAGATCGCCACGCACGGAGGAACAGGGAGCAGAGATGGAGCTGCTGGGGGAGCAGCCAGAGGGCTGTACCAAGAGCCTGCAGCGGAGCTGCAGGAGCGTGGAAGGCTACGGGAGCGAAGGCAGATGTGGGGCTGCCAGGGAGAGAGTCTCAGGAGGAGTGCCGTGTGGGAAGGAGAACGCGAACCCCAAATAAAGGACACGGAGTCAGCAAGAAGTGTCTGAGTCCTTTTATTACATTAATACTGTCACTGTGACGGTCTTCCTCGAAATTCAATACACGGTGAAACTAAACTAATATATATTTACAGTTATTATATACGAGTTAAAAACATCCTTAGCTATTTCAGTAACAGTGAGTCAAGAGAAAGGAGGGTGTTATTGGTCGGTGATGGGTGGGTGGTTAATGTGCATGGGTGGTGGGGTGCGTGATGTGTGTATGTGGGTGGTGTGTGGGTGGGGTGTGTGCATGCGTTGGGTGTGTGTATGCGTGGGGTGTATGTGTGGTGTGTGTTGGGTGTGTGGTGGGTGGGTGGCGTGTGTCTGGGTGGGTGGCGTGCGTGGTGTGTGTTGGTGGATGGTGTGTGCATGCAATGGGTGTGTGTATGCGTGGGGTGTATGTGTGTGTGAGGTGTGTGTGTGGTTTGTGTGTGATGTGGGTGGGTGGTGGGTGGGTGGTGTGTGGATGGGGTGGTTTGTGTGGGTGGGTGGCGTGTGCATGGGTGGGTGGGTGCCTGATGTGTGTAGATGGATGGGGTGTGTGTGGGTGGGTGATGTGTGTGGGTGGTGTGTGTGTGTGTGGGGTGTGTGAGTGGGTGGGGTGTGTGGGTGGGGTGTGTGTGGGTGGGTGGGATATGTGTGGGTGGTGTGTGTGTTTGGTGGGTGTGGGTGGGGTGCTTGTGGGTTGGTGGGTGCGTGTGGGTGGGGTGTGTGTGGGTGGGTGGGGTGTGTGTGGGTGGGTGGGGTGTGTGTGGGTTGGTGGGGTGTGTGTGGGTTAGTGGGGTGTGTGTGGGTTGGTGGGGTGTGTGTTGGTGGGGTGTGTGTGGGTGGGTGGGGTATGTGTGTGTGTGGTGGGTGTGGGTGGGGTGCCTGTGGGTTGGTGTGGTGTGTGTGGGTTGGTGTGGTGTGAGTGGGTGGTGGGGTGTGTGTGGGTGGGTGGGGTGTGTGTGTGGTGTTTGTTGTGGGTGGGTGGGTGGTTTGTATGGGTGGGTGGATGGCGTGTGTCTGGGTGGGTGGCGTGTGCATGGGTGGTGGGGTGCGTGATGTGTGTATGTAGGTGGGTGGTGTGTGGGTGGGGTGTGTGCATGCGTTAGGTGTGTGTATGCGTGGGGTGTATGTGTGTGTGAGGTGTGTGAGGTGTGTGTTGGGTGTGTGTGTGATGTGGGTGGGTGGCGTGTGTCTAGGTGGGTGGCGTGCGTGGTGTGTGTTGGTGGATGGTGTGTGCATGCATTGGGTGTGTGTATGCGTGGGGTGTATGTGTGTGTGAGGTGTGTGTGTGGTGTGTGTGTGATGTGGGTGGGTGGTGTGTGTGTGGTGTGTGTGTGATGTGGGTGGGTGGTGGGTGGGTGGTGTGTGGATGGGGTGGTTTGTGTGGGTGGGTGATGTGTGTCTGGGTGGCGTTTGTCTGGGTGGGTGGCGTGTGCATGGGTGGAAGGGTGCGTGATGTGTGTAGATGGATGGGGTGTGTGGGTGGGTGATGTGTGTGTGGGGTGTGTGGGTGGGTGGGGTGTGTGGGTGGGGTGTTTGGGTGGGTGGGGTGTGTGTGGTTTGGTGGGGTGTGTGTGGGTTGGTGTGGTGTGTGTGGGTTGGTGTGGTGTGAGTGGGTGGTGGAGTGTGTGTGTGTGGGTGGGTGGGTGGGGTGTGTGTGTGATGTGTGTTGTGGGTGGGTGGGTGGTTTGTGTGGGTGGGTGGCGTGTGTCTGGGTGGGTGGCGTGTGCATGGGTGGTGGGGTGCGTGATGTGTGTATGTGGGTGGGTGGTGTGTGGGTTGGGTGGTGTGTGGGTGGGGTGTGTGCATGCGTTGGGTGTGTGTATACGTGGGGTATATATGTGTGTGAGGTGTGTGTGTGGTGTGTGTGTGATGTGGGTGGGTGGTGGGTGGGTGGTGTGTGGAAGGGGTGGTTTGTGTGGGTGGGTGGCGTGTGTCTGGGTGGGTGGCGTGTGTCTGGGTGGGTGGGTGCGTGATGTGTGTAGATGGATGGGGTGTGTGTGGGTGGGTGATGTGTGTGGGGTGTGTGGGTGGGGTGTGTGGGTGGGTGGGGTGTGTGTGGGTGGGTGGGGTGTGTGTGTGTGGGTGGTGTGTGTGTGGTGTGTGTGTGTGGGGTGCCTGTGGGTTGGTGGGGTGTGTGTGGGTGGGTGGGGTGTGTGTGGGTGGGTGGGGTGTGTGTGGGTGGGGTATGTGTGTGTGTGGTGGGTGTGGGTGGGGTGCCTGTGGGTTGGTGGGGTGCGCGTGGGTGGGTGGGTTGTGTGTGGGTTGGTGGGGTGTGTGTTGGTGATGTGTGTGGGTGGTGTGTGTGTGTGGGGTGTGTGGGTGGGTGGGGTGTGTGGGTGGGGTGTGTGGGTGGGTGGGTTGTGTGTGGGTGGGGTGTGTGTGGGTGGGTGGGGTATGTGTGGGTGGTGTGTGTGTGTGGTGGGTGTGGGCGTGGTGCCTGTGGGTTGGTGGGGTGTGTGTGGGTGGGGGTGTGGGTTGGTGGGGTGTGTGTGTGTGGATGGGGTGGTGTGTGTGTGTGGTGGGTGTTGGTGAGGTGTGTGTGGGTGGGTGGGTGGGTGGGGTGTGTGTGGGGTGTGTGCAGGTGGTGTGGTGAGAGGTTGCAGGATGGCCATGTCTTGGGGTCTGGGGTCGGGTCTCCGTCTCTTCCATTCCAGGTGTTGACATCCCCCGGTGGCGTCACCTGTTCCGGCCACAAACCCAGGGGAAGCATGGGTCATTAAGGGACAGGGCACTCAAGACACACAGCAGGTCTCCAAGTCGTGTCTCACGATGCTGCTTTAAAAGGTGGAGGAAACTGGAGATCCGGAAAAAAACCCCACACATGCGAGGCGGAAACACTCAACCCCATACAGACGGAACAGGTGGAGTCCACATTTTTGTTGTACTGCCTTCTCCTGGCAAGCCAGGATACGGCGTCCACGGGAAAGGGAGTAATCCACCAACCCTTACCTCCACTAGACTGGAGTGGTGGGGTGCGCCAATGATGGGGGCCTTTATTCTTCCGCATTGCAACAGCAATGCTTCCGGACAAATCTAAGAAATGTCCGGAGTCGCTGCCGCACTCGTGCAAATCTCCGCCCAGGCCCCCTCGATGCCTTCGTTCCGGTGTTGGCGACAGCTTCACTTGTCGCTTGATGGCTGTGCTGGTGTTCCACCAGGGCAGTGTGGGAACTGGCGCTCGAGCTGCTGTGCTGGTGTTCCACCAGGGCAGTGTGGGAACTGCCGTTCGTGCTGCTGTGCTGGTGTTCCACCAGGGTAGTGTGGGCACTGGCGCTCGAGCTGAAAGAGAGTTGTAAGTGCCACTGTTATGCCTCTGTCTGTCTTTCATTATTTGTGCTGAAACTTTCCTACTGCAGTACAATTCCATTATCTATCCTACGACTACTCCCTGCCCTGCCCCACGGCCACAACCAGGACTACCCCTATCAGAATATATTCAGAATCAGAATATTGATTTAGACTGTGGGAATATTACGACCTATAAAGCTCCTTCTCACAGATGTCAAGTACATCACTGCCCCTACCCCTATCGCTACCCCAAACGATCAAGCAGAGTGGTGGGAATTCCCCATTCCCATAGCAGGGGCCAATCTATAAATGAAGACCAATGTAAGAATTATGTCCAGTACTGCTGGACATTATACTGGACATCCGTGAAAAAGAGCTTCATAGCTTATCGAATTTGAAAAACATCAAAGTCACTTCATGAGAACTTAACCGACACAAATATTCTTCAAGATGCACGTGGAGACTCACAATCGGCTCTTGGATGACACGAAATGTTTCTCGAGATCTAACCCAGAATCATTCGTCCTTCCCTTTTCGCATTGGCTCACACGATCCACCTCCACGATCTCGTCCATTTTAATCGATGCGTCCACTGCATCCGGTTCATTGTGACTAGCGTGGCTTTCGACCTTGGTGCCATCCTGAATCCACTTGGAGCTCAAAGCCCCTTCAGGCGTGAGCCGGCGAACGGGATCCCACCTGCCAAAATATAAACGGGGAATCGTCAGGGTTCAGTTACCGTCTACATTTCTTCTAGGTGTGGCACATGCAATTATTTACATTCATTGTGCTAACGAATGTAAGAAGGCACAAGGCCAGAAATATTGCCCTGTTATGACACAAAGCCACTCCCTGTCAGTAAAACATCACTCTTAGTAGTGTGTACTCTTTTATGAAAGTGATGATGGTGAACACGAAAATAATTATGAATTAAGATAATATGTAGACAGTGCAGTTATATCTTACTCAAGGCATCCTTCGACGAAATCGATTATCTCTCTGTTCGTAGTCCAAAGCTTTTTCTCAATAGAGGAGGTGTTTGGAAAGACCTTCCTGCCGTCCACCCTGTGGCACCCATCCTTGTCTGTGTTGGAGAGAAAATGAGTGAAACGAGTTCCGAGGAATAAGAACAAAGTACATTTCGATTTAAAGCTTTCGTGACTGCAGGGATTCATCTTCTTGGTTCTTTCGGTAAAGTCACGTAGAATGGAAATAATAAAATAATAAAAATAAAACATAATAAAATAATTCTCACGACGTTTCGGCCACAACGCAAGCAGCCGTCCTCAGGTGAAGACCAGGTCTGTAATTTGTATTCTTGGGAAGACAGACCTGGTCTTCACCTGATGACGGCTGCTTGCGTTGTGGCCGAAACGTCGTGAGAATTATTTTATGATGTTTTATTATTATTTTATTATTTCCCTTCTACGTGACTTACCAAAAGAACCAAGAAGAAGAACAAAGTACATTACGGCAATGCTTGCCTGAATAATTGTGACAACAGAAGTAGCAACCTGCCCTCCCACTCACCCGTGGAAATGTGCATTCTGGTCGCAGCATCAATCATAGGCCTTGGTGGGAGACCAAGAACCTGTGCACAGGTCACAGTGAAATTAATATACATGGGTTAGGTCATTGGACTGTGTGTATCGTAAACATACATACAGTAGACTTCCTCAAATGTAAAGGTCTATAAAACTGAAACGTTTATTCCCAAGAACTGCACATCCTTTTACACCACTGCCAAATAGATTTAATTTGTATTGGGTACTTAATTAACAAATATTGCCCTTTGAAGGTGACTTCAGGAACCTTCGGGACGAACAATGAACCCGAAGAATGGAAAGGGTAAAAGTCTGTCACTCTGAGTTATTATGACCAAGGCCAAATCACATCATACGTGTCCAACTAGTATCTGATCACATTAAAGATATGTCTATTCTCTATGTACATACTGGCAGCAGAGCAACATTTGTTCCCATGGAATGAGGCCAAAAGTATGATTGCTCCACAGATTACTTGAACCGTGTATTGCAATCCAGGGCAGTCTCCTATATCGTTGTTAGCGACTAATGGACCATCACTCAGCATTAGCAGTGTGAGCCGGCTCAACTAAAACTAAGCCATAGGCTTCAAAATCATAAATAATGAGATTATATTTTGCCATATTTCAGGTACCGTGATAATTCGGTCAATTGGATATCCTGTTGCCATGAAAAGTGACTCCCCAGAAGCGAGCTCGGCAATTATGCAGCCCAGGGACCACATGTCCACTGCGCAGGTGAGTTCGAGGCCCAGTAATATCTCTGGAGCCATGTACTCGAACGTTCCGAAAAATCCGAAAACTGCACACGACACACAGAGGAATAGCACTGATTGAGCGAGGAGATCATGTACGTTATTTGCTTAGATTTTTTAGTGCACGCGGATTTTAAAAAACATATTATAGGATGTTAACCTTTATAATTCTATACAGCAATTGAATGTGTATCTTTCTACAACTGGGTCAAAACTGGAAAAGCGTGAGTGGCACTCCAAGAGATGGTTTGAATTTTGGGTAAAGTTGTTTGCAAGCACCTATTAAGGCCTATATGACCTATTAAGGCCTCTGTGGCTGAGGATTAAACTGAGTCACTGAGATTGTAGTGCACTGCAGTGCTGCTCACCATGCCACGTTTCCACACGTACACACATAAGAATAACAGTCGCCATTTGCCACTAAGTGGCGGTGACGTCACCACGGCGCCTGTGCCAGGCCAGGTGCACTTTGAGGCCACTTGAAGTGTCGAAGGTTCACCGACAGGTCACGGGACCGAAATGAGTGGCAGATGCACCAACTATGCCCCCTGTTGTGCCAACACACATATAAGACAAAGATCCCCCGTGTAGCCTTAGCAGACTGTTGGGGCAAGTGCTGTTCACGAGCACCTATGAAGGCCGGCAGGGCACACGAGGGGGTGGGGTGGCCAGCACCACGCCCGGCTAATTTTGTCTCCCTAGTGGCGATGTTTACTACACACCGCACTAGGTGCTAAGTTGGGGCTGAGTCGACCTAGGGGGTCCCAGCACCGGTTCAGATAATCGTCACTTGTGTCGGCCATGAGCGGGAATCGGGCGGCCAGGTGCGTAGCGCACTGCGCTAACCGCTGCACTAGCACTCCCCACTCGTATATCCACGAAGATTCACAAAGACACACAGAGACACACCCTCGCACGAAAACACAAGTAAAACCACTCACTTGGCTTCGTCATCATGACACTCCCGCCAAAATCAATTATCCTGATGTTGCCGGTTGCATGGTCTTTGACCATGGTGTTTTCCTAGAAAAAAAATAACAAAGGGCAATAGTGGTTAACGTTCAAATGTGTTCATGGCATGCAGCTCCTACCGTTTAGACATCCAGTCAAGACTGCATTTTACATATTCAGTTTAAGGTGGTTCTCTCCTTTACTCGTGTAAGAAATGCGTCTAACTTTGGGCCAATTGTAGCTGTTGTCATTGTGACGAATGTAAATTAGAATCTCTTCAAATAAACTGCAGAGTGAGCTCGAGAGCAAGAAGAGATAGACAATGTCCAAGATTGAAACGAGTGTCGATTATTTTTATACATTTATGAAAACAAAAACATTCGTGTTGTTCAATGCGGTATAAGGTGCAGGGTGTATGGTTTTTAATTTTAGAGTTACGGGAGAGGCATCTTTCGTCACAGTTGCCTCAAGGCAACACAAATCCATGAATGACGCAGTATGCTACTGTATTTACTTACCGGCTTCAGGTCGCCATAAATGATGGCCTCCTTCTTAAGTTTTGCCAGGGCTGTCAACAGGGATCTTGCATAGAGCCTGATTCTTGACGGCGCAAAGATCGTGGAGTTGGCACAGAATTGATCAAATAGGTCGGTGCTGCAAGACAAGATACCGTCAATGGTTATTTCCCTGCCACTTCTTGGTCAATGCTTAGGCTCGCTTCATGAACTCGGGGACTTGTGTTTTACAATAGTTTAGGATTTTTATCATGTAAAACCAAATTAAAATTTCTCCCAGGGGAATGATGATGAAACGTGACCTGCATATTGGGTTTGAGAAATAGAATAATATCAACTTATAACATGCACAGTAATCACTCACAGTAATATAAAGAGAAAATTACTCAGAGGTACGAGGAACCACAAACAGAAAATTTCGATTTAAAACTTTCGTGACTGCAGGGATTCATCTTCTTGGTTCTTTCGGTAAAGTCACGTAGAAGGGAAATAATAAAATAATAAAAATAAAACATAATAAAATACAATTCTCACGACGTTTCGGCCACAACCTAAGCAGCTGTCCTCAGGTGAAGAACAGGGCTGTCGGAAAGATTCGGACGCTGTCTTTCTGACAGCCCTGTTCTTCACCTGAGGACGGCTGCTTGCGTTGTGGCCGAAACGTCGTGAGAATGTTATTTTATTACGTTTAATCTTTATTATTTTATTATTTCCCTTCTACGTGACTTTACCGAAAGAACCAAGAACACAAACAGGAAGTCAACCAAGTGATGAGGAGGTGCCAACAGATGCCTAAGCTCTGCGGTCTTGTATATATCAAGGTATTATCAACAACATTTTGAACCTATGAGACATCTCCTTTACCAGTGGCAAAATATAGTAATACGTTTTTACCCTTTCAACTGGTACAAAACTGACACCTTTATACAAGGCATCATGTTTGCAATAACTACAACACAAGCAGTCTGTTTGCATTTTGACTGCTTGTGTTGTGGTTATTGCAAACATGATGCCTTATATAAAGGTGTCAGTTTTGTACCAGTTGAAAGGGTAAAAATCTATTACTATATTTCGCCACTGGTAAAGATGTCTCATAGTGTAAATGCTTACTCCGAGCTCTCAATACTCTGATAGTGCGCTGTTTTTGAGTTGTACGCCTTTTGGCGTCATCTGGTCCAACACCAATGGAGACTAGGCTCTAAGAAAAGCTATCTCGGGTGTGGACCAATCAACTTCAAGGACAGTGCATATCATTATCATCATCAGAGTTGTTTCTTTTTGTTTGCATTTTGACTGCTTGTGTTGTGGTTATTGCAAACATGATGCCTTGTATAAAGGTGTCAGTTTTGTACCAGTTGAAAGGGTAAAAATCTATTACTATATTTCGCCACTGGTAAAGATGTCTCATAGTGTAAATGCTTACTCCGAGCTCTCAATACTCTGATAGTGCGCTGTTTTTGAGTTGTACGCCTTTTGGCGTCATCTGGTCCAACACCAATGGAGACTAGGCTCTAAGAAAAGCTGTCTCGGGTGTGGACCAATCAACTTCAAGGACAGTGCATATCATTATCATCATCAGAGTTGTTTCTTTTTGTTTGCATTTTGACTGCTTGTGTTGTGGTTATTGCAAACATGATGCCTTGTATAAAGGTGTCAGTTTTGTACCAGTTGAAAGGGTAAAAACCTATTACAACATTTTGAGCGTTTACATGTTGGAAGGAACCGGAGCCCCCAGACAAACCCCACACTTTCGAGGGGGACAATACTCTGTCCCATACAAGTGGAACAGGTAGAGTCGACATTTTTGTTCTACTGCCCTCTCCTGACAAGCCAGGGTATCACACCTCGACGCCCACGGTAGGGAGTTTCGTTCATAGGGCTCATTATGAGAATTTGCTGTTGCATCTGGTTTCATGATGAAGGTAATGGGTGAGACAGGACATTGCGGTAGGTAGGAATGTTGTTTACAGATAACGAGAAACATTACTCGTGGTTCTTTCGGTAAAGTCACGTATAAATATAAAATAATAAATTAAATAATAGCATACGACGTTTCGATTGCAACACAAGCAATCATCATCAGGTATTATTTAATTTATTATTTTATCTTTATACGTGACTTTACCGAAAGAACCAAGAGTAATTCCTGCAGTCACGAAAGCTCCAAAATTAACGAGAAACATTGTTTACTGTATTTGTAATTATTATGAAGTGCTATGTTTTAATGTGCTGTACAATGTAAAATGGTGGTACCACTCTAATTAAGGTGGGAGAGTATCGTTGCATCATAAACAGTTACATGCCAGGTTAAGGAGGCACCCATGTCCATTTCATCTTTTAAAAACTACCAATAAAGCCTTAAAATAAAGCGGCTGGGACATTCCGATACGTGGTGACATGGCCTAATGGCAGTAGGATCCCCGCCTTTTGTCGAGGTTCATGGTTCGAATCCAGCAGCCTCTCTGATTAATGCAGCTGTAATAATACCACGCACCGTGTCTGTCTCACAGCCGATGTTAAATTCGAAAATTACCCAAAAAATTACTTTAATTGCCGTTGTACAACTTAGGAATCATCGCCCCCCCCCCCCTACTGGCAATCTAATACCCCAGGTCACTGTTGCAAATGAGACGCATCCTGGTCTAATCTTAATTTTGGAGCTTTCGTGACTGCAGGAATTATTATTTGGTTATTTCGGTAAAGTCACGTGACTTTACCGAAAGATCCAAAGAATAATGCATCCTGGTCTCTTAAGTTCTCACCTGCTCAAACAAAAAAAAAATATCTAAATTCAGCGAATGTTATCTGCACGTTTTAAAAACTTGCTTGAGATAAACACGATGTTGGCGCACATATGTGATATTTACTTACGTGATGAGCTCCATAATGAAGGCGGGATGACGTCTGAACAGAAGGTGTCCGAGAAATCTAATAATGCAGTTATTTTCTGTGTCCTTGGACTGCAACGCATTCATGATATGCGCCTCCATTCTGAAATTCTGAATGTTGTTGCTGTGGAGGGAATGCATCGATAAGTCTCACCCCACTCTTTAAGTCTTGCATATGTTTAGGCATTATCACACACATGGGATGGCTCAGTCAACAGAGCTCCAGAATCATGGCTATGAGCGCTTAATCCCGGTCAACGTCGACATCGTCCCTGCCCGGTCGACGTAATCAGCGCCAACTGGGGAAGCTGCACCAATTGGTTGGGAAGTTGTCAATGGTCGTTACTCGAAGGAGTTACCGCATCCCATCTCAGTGAGGTGAAAATTGTGCACCACTGGATTATGATCACTGTAGTTTTTGAGCTATGTTAAGCGAGTAAGGTAGAAAGTGTCCTGCTGCTCCAACCCAAACTGTGGACGATATTGTCAACCAATGTAGTCTTTGCTGCTTTAATGTGGAATTGCAAAAGTAAAACAAAAATCTCTCCTGAAGACCTCTTGTGGCTAGCAGACCTTGGCATTGGTATTTAGTGCCTGAACATGTTGCCATATAGAAGAATATAATATAATGAGCAAAAGGGCAGCACTCATCCACGCTGTTGGTCAGTGGTTTGATCGCCACGTTCACGTGGCAGGCACCATAAACATTACATATTGCCTCTTCATGACAAATCAAACATTATTTTGGTGGTGTTTGATGACATTTATGAAATTATAAACTCATACAGAAACAACAGCTTCTGATGGAGATGGATACATGACCCGGCAGTAGCACGTTCGCCACTCGTTGCAGAGGTTCAAGGTTCGAATCAAGTGGCCACTCTTATTAATACTGCGGGTGTATAACCATAATGCATGCTGTCTGCTTCGATGGATGCTAAAGATCACCTGACGTAATTTGCAAGAGTATGCCACTGTGTGCTTGTAACTGGGTACAATGTTTGCCAATATCGAAACCTACACCACAAATTCCTCAATTTGTATTGTGCAACATAGCAATCATTGTCCCCTACTGGCAGATGAATGCTCCAAGTCACTCTTGCAAATGAGACTCATCATGGTCTCTTCAGTTCTCACGAGGTTAAACAAAATCAACTTTAAAATTATTACTGTTTAGACTTCCTCTGAAATGTGTAAATTAACACAAATTCTTACAAGCTATGGTTCTCTTCACGAATTCAGATCTTTTTAAAATGTGGTCCATATCGTTGTTCAAACTTACGTAGAAGTGTTCGCTAGCATCTTGATGGCCACTTCTTTTTTCGTCTTGTGGTCCAGGCATCGGAGTACCTGCCCAAAGGACCCCTTCCCAATCACATTCAGTACTTGGAAGCGGTACACCAAGTGTTCATCCGTGATCTGGAACAAGATTACACAAGTGTTCAGTACTCAACCAGGGCTGTCTCTGAGTGCTCAAACATTACTCGGTCTAAACACACGGCTCATTCAAGTTCTCATTTATCAGTCACTGGTTTGACATTCCCACACTCATGCACATGTCTGAGCTCTCTCTGATGTCTCTGCCAAATACATCTTTGCCTCACGCTGGAAACCACTAAATCATTCTATGCAAAGTGTGGGTTATAGAATGTCCTTTATCTGTATTTATGAAGCTTTTTTCTCAGAGCTGGATGACAAAGATAGTCACTACATCGCGCGCTTCGAGATGCACTTCTGCTGCTGTCTGGAATGCTCTTCCTTCCGATATTAGGAAGCCACTGGAGCGATGTACTGTTAAATCTAGATTTAAAACCCAAAATCACAGATGCCAAATTTCAGGCCCTTTCTCCTTCAGCCCCGTTCACTTTTACATAGCCATGTTCATTCAATTCCCGGATTCCACCCACACAGTTAGTGGCCTCACTCTGTATGCCCTGCATACTATACTCATAGGCTATGCCAACCCCACCCACTACTCAGGTAGCCCCACCTTTTGGTCGTATCAAGAGTTGAGCATTAGGCCAGAACATTTTCATCGATACAAATTCAAAAAAAAATTGTAGTTGCTTTGTGGCACCAGGAGAGCCTTTCTGAAAATGTCCAAAACCAGGACATTGAGTCGCTTAACATTTAAGTGTTCTTCACATAGAAAATCATGAGCAACATATTAGGTATACACGTGCGTGTAAGGGATGTTGTGGTTTATAGTGGAATGCATGATTTAGTTGCAATGAGCATGGCCCATATTGGAGAGTCTTACCGGAATGTAGTGGTCGTTGATGTCATCGTAGCCATTATTGGAAGGGCCATTTCGTTCAGAACGAATCTTGAAATAATAAACTTCATTGATATTCAATATTTCTCGGCGTTCTTGCACTGTCATTCTGTCTTTGAATTTGTCCAAGACTTCTGCACACACACATGCCCAAAGACACACATGGTCATTCATGCACATATACACGTGTGCAACAAACGTAATTACAATCACAAATAAACCGAGCACATAATGTTACACTTAACAAAGAGACTCGATTTGGGCCTCTTGTATGTGTGCTGTTAACGGATTTGTAAAGCCATTTAGGGATTGGCTCTAGATAGATGTGGATGTGTGTTTGTTATAGAGGAGTGTGGCAGTAATTCATGTGGTGAATGATGCTGAATAAAGTGAAGTAAAACCTTGTGGTGTGCAGCTCATCCCTGCCACTGGGAAGACGACTTCATCTAATGGATTTGCCTGTTTTTGTCACACAGATGCACACAGAGAGGCACACGTGAACATGCAGGCAAGCATACAGACATGGACATTTCTACAGAGACACAGTGGTACACCCACAAACACCCACTGAGAGACTGCTTGTGGAAGGGCCTAAATCGCAGGGAGCTCTCAGAGGATTACCCTAGAGGGTAATTTTTGGCCATCACTTCCGCGAGAACATGAAACGGTGCCCATATTCCCAGAAGCTAATGGCCAATTCCATAAAACATTTTAAACTGCATTTTTCATTGATTTCTAATTTACAAAAATATGAATGAAGGGTCAATTGATGAAAGTATTTTATTAAACTGGTTCCAGGTCACGCACCTAACCGCATTCATGAAGTCCAAGTAGAGCTACGACCAAAGTGTGCTGTGTAGTAAGCGTGTGTGTGTTTGTGTCCTGGTAGGTTCACTAGTACTAGAGTCCCTTACTGCAAACTCAGCTGATAAGCATTGCCTTGAATGTTTCACGAGTCTACCGTGTGTATGCGTGTCTGTGCCATTAGGTCAAAGCAGCCCGTCATGGTCCTGATTACCGCACCACCATTTCGAGTGCACCACCGTACTAGTTGTAATAGATGTTTACTAACAGCACTTGCCCCAACAGTCTATAGAGCTTACACGAGTTGGGGGGGGGGGGGTGGTGGAACTTTGTTTCTTTGCTGTCAGGTAATAAACACATTTGGTGAAGTGACCTGAAAGCCTGCACTGTGTGTCGGGCTTGTGGTCTGTGTCAATTGTATGTTAGAATGTCAGTTAAATATGTAGTCCACGACTACTACAACCGAAGAAGTGAACTTGTCTCTGCATTGTGCTTATAAGAGTTTGCTGTCAAGTGAGTTGCTATCCGTACATTCGGCGAACACTTACCTTGTGCACAGGTGCAGAGTTATCAGCGAGTTGAGCCTTCTCCAAAATAACGTTCTGTCACACAGCAAAAATATAATATTAAAACCTCAACAATCTCCTTTGACATTCTTCATTCAACCAAGTTTAGAGCAACAAGGGAGACCTGTCCAGTAGATGTGACACTCTCCTGGAACTGTCTTCAAATGGGAGTTAAAATCCACGTTTAGATATTGAGAATACAGCTCGTTCTTCCTTGAAGGGTTCCTGAAAAAATTAAGTGCCACTTTGTGGTAATCAATTAGTTGTCCGTATATTTAAATATGAGCCTCGCCATAGGAATGTGGAATTTACAGCACAGGGAAATCACTACCGATGACATGAAGCGTCATAGCTTATTGAGCCCTTCCGCAACCATCACCAACAACATCTACCTAAACCACAATCGCCATTAGCATCACTAGCACCACCACGAAAATTGTCTCTGCCATCACCACAATCACCACCAAACAGCAACTAAACTATTACCTCTATCACTACAATTACAATATTCACGTAAGTATCACTTGCAACACTCAACACGAGCAAAGAGGAGCTTCCCTATCACCATCAACACAATCACCAAGACCATGACAAACATCATAGTACCATCTTTAACATCATTACCATCACTTACCTTGGATACATCTCTCGTCGAATAACTCGCACTCACGCGATAGGATGACATTTTAAAGGTGTACACGTGGCAAAGCCAGTATCCAGGGGGCGCTGTAGCTCGAGCCGCGTGCCGTCTCCACGAAGTTAAACGCCAGACTAACGCACCGGGATAGTGACGTCACGGCATCCGGTTTATATTTCACCCGCGTGGAGAGTCACGTGGGCGTCTGTAACAACCCTTAGCTGGTTGTGACGTCACTCAATGCCTGGTGCCGTCCGCCGTGGCCTCGCGGGTATCGTGGATTTAAGTGAAACGTCACCCACCCACTATATGATGACATTCCATAATGTATGTGCACCTACAATTTCTGTGTTCAGTATAATTTAGCGTGCATGTGTGTTATATACATGATACGTTGTCTACAATACATGCATGTTTGCATGTATATGGGGCCGTCCATAAATGACGTCACGCGATTTTGGACGATTTTTACCCCCCCCCCCTATTAGTCACACGGCGTCACAAAAAGTCAGACCCCCCTCAAATATGACGTCACAAAACTCTGCCCCCCCCCCCCCCCACAAAACCATATTTCCATTTTGAAAATAAAACACGCTTCAAATCGCTTTAAACTATTGTTGTCATTGTAGTGCGTATTTAATGTGGCGCTGCACTCTGATGTCGGAGGAGAAAAAATTTATCAAAAAGTCTATTTAATTAAGTAGAACGTGTTGTCTACATTTATTTAAAGTTGCGAATTTTGATGTGACGTCACATTTCTCAACCCCCCCACCCCCCTCGTCACACATCGTCACAAATGTCTGACCCCCCCCCCCCAGGTGCGTGACGTCATTTATGGACGGCCCCTATATTATACGTATGCGAGTCCATATTATTATAAATCATATCTTCTTGGTTCTTTCGGTAAAGTCACGTATAAGGGAAATAATAAAATAATAAAAATAAAACATAATAAAATATTTCTCACGACGTTTCGGTCACAACACAAGCAGCCGTCTATGTTATATTTTTATTATTTTATTATTTCCCTTCTACGTGACTTTACCGAAAGAACCAAGAAGATGAATCCCTGCAGTCACGAAAGCTTTAAATCGAAAAATAAATCATATCCTTATATTTCATGCCATTATAAATCTCAACGTTCATCCTTCAAAGTCCCATCACAAGGGAGAAACACCGACAAAAATATATTTGTTTTAATCTTGATTTTAAGCTTTCGTGACTGCAGGAATCCATACTCTTTGGTTATTTCGGTAAAGTCACGTAGGTATAAAAATAAAATAAATCACGACGTTTCGGGCGCAACACAAGCGTCCAGGTGGGAAAGCGTGGTCTGCTGCTGATGCAAACCACTCTACGCCGTATGGACCTGCACACTCAATTCCCTGTACAAGAATACATGTAAAACGTATGGGTTGACAGGTATGGATACGTACACATAAAAATGTACCCCTCTGCCCCCGTGATGTCTGCGTGCCGAGTGAGTATTTGTGACGGCTGTGGCACTTAAGAGTGATGCCCACAAAGTTGTAACACCTCGATGTAAAGCTTTCGTGACTGCAGGGATTCATCTTCTTGGTTCTTTCGGTAAAGTCACGTAGAATGGAAATAATAAAATAATAAACATCATAAAATACAATTCTCACGACGTTACGACCACAACGCAAGCAGCCGTCCTCAGGTGAAGAACAGGTCTGTCCTAAAGGAGTTTGAAACATGTTTTATTTTTATTCTTTTATTATTTCCCTTCACCGTGACTTTACCGAAAGAACCACAAATTTGTAACACCTCGTCCAGGCAGCACTCTTGTGTGCAACTGATGTCGGCAATGTGGCTGCAGAGGCACTGTATCGTGATATAATGAATCCGCGACAGATTGAATGATAAATTATGTTAATGCAGAGAGAATTCATTAACATTCCTGCGGAGGGAGCTGGTAGGAACGTTGGGTTGCTCGGTCAATGGCCAGGGTCAACGGCGGCGTGGTGTATTCAGCAAATATGCCCGACTGTGAGGGTGGGTACAAGCCGGCGTGAGTAGGTTAAACGTTGAGTTTTATACGGGCACCACGGGGTGACCAGCCCCTCCCCACCCAGCTCCACCCCTCCCACTCTCCACCCAGCCCCTCCCCACCCAGCCCCTCCCTGCACGACGGACGGACGGACACAATAATCCCCTGTGGGCTGGTGTAACCAGGAGGTTCCTACCAGTATAACTCACAATTTAGAATTAATTCTGTCGCGGATTCATTATACTGTATCCTGTTACAGCGCTTCTGCGGCCATTTGGAACGCTCTTCCTTCCGATATTAGGAAGCCACTGGAACGGTGCACTTTTAAGTGATCTGGCTTGAAAACTAATTTCTTTAGAACTGCTTTTTGTGTTTAGTTTGTTGTCCTTCCCCCGGACTCCCGATTGGCATGTGATGTGGGTGGGTGGTGGGTGGGTGGTGTGTGGATGGGGTGGTTTGTGTGGGTGGGTGATGTGTGTCTGGGTGGGTGGCGTTTGTCTGGGTGGGTGGCGTGTGCATGGGTGGAAGGGTTGCGTGATGTGTGTAGATGGATGGGGTGTGTGTGGGTGGGTGATGTGTGTGTGTGGGTGGGGTGTGTGGGTGAGGTGTGTGTATGGGTGGGGTGTGTGGACCCCCGATTGGCATGTGATGTGGGTGGGTGGTGGGTGGGTGGGTGGGTGATGTGTGTGTGTGGGTGGGGTGTGTGGGTGAGGTGTGTGGGTGGGTGGGGTGTATGTGTGTGGGTGGGTGATGTGTTTGTGTGGGTGGGGTGTGTGGACCCCCGAGTGGCATGGTTGGCTACAATGCGAAAAAAGTTCGACATACATACGTGGTAATGTGCTGAAACTTTATTAAGGGGTTACATATTATATGCAGAACAGACTACACCGAGCCCTACAAGTCATCTACTGCAACACCGCACATAAACATGGAGCCAAACATGCTGTCTCACACTGAGTTGTGAATAAAGTGACTAAAGCACAAATCCTAACTCACAAGAAAATTCGACAAGAATGGAACCTGCCCCTCTGCTTACATACAATCGCAACATTATCATAACCCATGAGACAAGAGGACTTGTCGATACCAACTGGGGTAGCAAATGCTGAAGGGACGATGGGCAGAAACCTAAACACAGCGCCATTGTCAGTTTTTACTCTTTGGCCCTTTAGGTAAAGTCACGTAGGTATAGAATAAAATAAATCACGACGTTTCGGGCGCAACACAAGCGTCCATCATCAGGTGGGAAAGCATGGTCTGCTGCTGAGGTTTGAGATACACCCATTTCAAACCTTTTAAAACAGTCTGCCTCAGCAGCAGACCATGCTTTCCCACCTGATGATGGACGCTTGTGTTGCGCCCGAAACGTCGCGATTTATTTTATACCTACGTGTCTTTACCGAAAGAACCAAAGAGTATGGATTCCTGCAGTCACGAAAGCTTCAAATCAAGATTGTCAGTCTTATAGACACTTTATATTTAGTTTCATATTATGTCGATGTTTCATATCAAGGTGAAGTTGCAAGCCTGAAATTGCTTGCTCATATCACTGGTGGATGGAAGGCCTTGCATAGAGGGATCTCTATATAACCATATTCGGTCTACTCTTCCACGCTGGCCAGACGTCTTGGAAGAGGTGGAAGTACTCACACTTCACATCGACATGAGTTTTTTTTGTATCCAAAAAAATTCTTATCATATTCTACCCTTTTTCAAACTGTTTTATTAAAAGTTATATGGTGACCTTACTATTATACATATTTGTGATCGAGAGATAAAAGTAATATAAAAAATAATTGTTACCATTTGACACCCTATGTGGTACCTGCCGATAAGCAACTTTTGGGTCAATGGTTTCAACGACCATCAGAAAATCTCCATACATGAAGATAGCTGAACAAAAGTTTCAGGGACTGTTGGCAGTGGAGTGAAAGCATTAATCAAAATTGACACAGCGTGGGAAGGCCTCCATCCAGTCATGGGTTGTTAAAGGGCTGTGAATTATTAGATAAAAGTAAATAGAGTAGAGAGAGAGAACACAAAGATATTGCCTAAGATTGGAAATTATACTTTACCCATTAAAGGCTGCACAGTGCACATGTGTACAGGCAGCCAGCAAAGACACCTGCTCACAGTACAGGAGACCCTTGAATATCACGGGGGTGATCGTTCGCGGTTTCTACCTATTGCAGGCAACCTTTTTCTGTTGCAATTTAGCTATCGAGGTGGTTAGTTTTTGGTGTTGTATGGCTGATACCGCAGTGCGGGGCGGGCGAGAGACGCGAGGCAGTCAGTCGCACCTAAACCTTTGGTCGTGCCAGCATCTCGCGGACAAAGACGCCCCTCGTATAACCTATTAACAGACTTGATTTGAAGCTTTCGTGACTGCAGGAATCCATACTCTTTGGTTCTTTCGGGAACCTACGTGACTTCACCGACAGAACCAGAGTATTAACAGACTGTTGGGGCAAGTGCTGTTAGCGAGCACCTATGAAGGCTGGCACGGCACACGTGGGGGTAGGTAGCCAGCACCACACCCGGTCATGTTTGTCTCCCCAGGAGCGATGTTTACGCACCACACCAGGTACCGAGTAGACGAGCTGACCCAGGGGAGGCCCAGGACCGATTTAGATAATCGTCATTGGTGTTGGGCGTGAGCAGGAATCTAAATTTGGTCGCTGGGTTCATAGCGCAGCGAATTAATCGTCGCACTATTCCTCCCCACTCACGGACAATCAACCGCCAGTCGCCATTAATTGGTGGCGAAGTCACCACGATGCTTGTGCCAGGCGATGTGCACGTTGAGGCCACGTGAAGTGTCGAACGCCCACTGGCAGGAGGTCACGGGGCAGACCCAGGTGCCATGGGTCGACTGAGATGACAAACACACGCACATATACGCCCGCTTTGGATCATCGGTAAGTACAGTATTTATACGATTTGTCTGCGAGTGCTTTTGTATGGCGTTTTAACATTATTATTTCAACTACTTGGCTTTTAGTGTATTAGGCATACAGTAGAGTACTTATTTTAATTGAGACATTGTCTATTATTTGGTTGCCGTGTACCTAACCTCATTATTTATGTAAGGATTAAATATTGAATTTTGCGGTTTTGACTTTAGTGGCACTTTCCAAGAACGTACCCACCCCGCCCCGCTATATTCAAGAGTCACGTGTGCTGCTATCCTGCACGCCCATGCAAGTGATTTTATGAGGCACATCACAGTACCATCTGTCCACGATCCACGAAGCCTTTCTCCGCGTCACTGGGTTACAGAAACGCATCTTCTGCATCACAACCACTGCACTCAAATGTTCAACTGCGGATCCCCAATGTTCCTCAAACATTGTCCACACACGCTCACCTAGAAAGGGATTGTGGTGTACGAAGTGGTAAACCAGGATATAAAGTACCGTGGAGTGGGCATGGGGATCGCCCAGGACGGGAATAAATGGAGTGGCTGAGGAAGGCAGTCCCACATGAATGGGAACCAATACCAGGAGGAGAAAGTAGAGGGAGAAAACGGGTTTTGATTCCTTACCCGTACCCCGCCGCACCAGGGTCGCAAATGGGTACCCGTACCCGGCCGTACCCGTACCCGGGTAGGGTACGGATGAAGCCACGTTGCAGGCGCGGGTGGGTTGATTCTAGGAACTTGAATTGTGAGAAGAGACAAGACGTTGGGAAATGAGTGACAAACAGTTACTCACCAGTGACTCACGGCCTACCCGTACCCGGCCGCACCAGGGTCGCAAACGGGTACCCGTACCCGGCCGGGTACGGGTAGCCGGGTATCGGGTAGGGTATCGGGTACCCGGTTGCGACCTCTGATATGGGGGTGGCACACATATCGACACCCTCAACATTAAGTCCATCTGCCGGAATGCAGGATCCGGCCGAAGTGAAAGCAATGACAGCGAGGTGTGGCATGGCATAAATGGCATTGTCCATGATGACCTCTTGAACTTGAACGCGAGTGCCTATGAGTGAAGGACACATCAGGGGGTTAACTGTTGTTAATAAGGATGGGCTTATTGGCCCCAGATACAAATCATCACTGGTGCTGAGCCTGTCACTCTTGTTGCGGTGCATCAATTATCTATCATAACGGCTGTGTGTTGCCTGGTCTGTCTTCCCGTAAAAACACATGAATCCCTTCGATCCGTCATCCATCCATCGGTTCCTGTAGCCGAGGTGGCATTCGGTGGTCACTCGTTGCCATTGGTCAGTAACCGATTTGTTTCACCAAGTAAGAGCTCATTGGGAAACGCAAGTGTCATTTGAAACCGAGACCAGGTGTCCATCGAAGACACCGTAACGGCATGCGTTTTCAAAAAGTGAAGCTCATCTGTCACCTGTCGGGCGCCGTATTCACAGCAATGCCTTGTTTGTCAACCCTGGCCTTAATTAATTCATGATTGGAAACATTACAGTGTGGCCTGTGGCTCGGAGAGAGGTGGCTAGAGTTTAAAACTTGAGATAGAATATTTTGCCAGGGTTAGGGGTAGCATTAAAGGATTCCTTGGATTAATTCTGGGGTAAGGAAAGAGTTGGTTATGGCAAGGTCTTTGCTAAGCTAGGGCTCGTATTGTATTGCATTAGGACTAGGTTTTATTACGAAAGGGGCTAGGGATTTGGTTTTGACTTCTTCTTTCGCAGAGCAACAACTACAATTTCACATTCAAGTGGTCAAGCCAGATAGATTTGAGACTGGGGATTCGTGAAGGATTAGCATTACGGTTACCACAAACACTCGCTATATATGTTTCAGTCAAGGCTTTCTGTTCAAGGTAATTACTTGAGCCAAGATAACGGCTTGAGCTTCGCACATGGTGTTATATCCAACCCTCGACTCGGCGGCAATTATCCCAGCATCACCGCCACCGCCCCTACGAGAGCTTGTAGCGTCGGTGGACGTTGAGGTGGCTTTTGAGGCTGCTCAGGTCGAGGAATGCACGATTGCACTCCGAGCACTGGAAGGGCTTCTCGCCCGTGTGCATGTACTGGTGACGCTTGAGACTGCAGTAGTATGAAAAGTTCTGCCCGCACATGCTGCAGCGGTACGGCTTCTCGCCCGTGTGCGTGCGCTGGTGCGCCTTCAGGTTGCCGCGCTGCGAGAAGCGCTGGGCGCACACCTTGCAGCGGAAGGGCTTCTCGCCCGTGTGCGTGCGCTGGTGCGCCTTCAGGTTGCCGCTGTGCGAGAAGCTCTGGCCGCACACCTTGCAGCGGAAGGGCTTCTCGCCCGTGTGCGTGCGCTGGTGCGTCTCGAGGTTGCCGCGCTGCGAGAAGCGCTGGGCGCACACGCTGCACCGGAACGGCTTGTTGTCTTCACCGCCCGCAATCGCCGGCACGGGAACCGGCAGCATGCGCCGCCGCCGCACCAGCTTAAAGTTCGGCACGTGGTACGCGGCGGCGGCAGGAGGCAGAGTGTCGCTCCTGGACGGTGCCTCGTCCTGCCTGTCAATGTGGTCTTCAGTGAGCGGCTTGGGCAGGTAAGCGGCACACATGGGCGGGACCGTGCAGCCAGTGTCAATTTGTATTTTGTCGACTGGCAGCTGCTGCTGTTGTTGCTGCTGAAGCCAGGGATAGGAGTCAACATTGGTTGCATTCGTTAGGTCCAGTCCCATCTCTTGAAGCGAGGTCACTTGTTGGATGACAAAGCCCGAATTACCTTGGGAAAGATAATCAGAGAAGTCACTTTAGACGTCATATTGTGGATATGTTTTATTTTATGGCCACGACAGGGCAAAATCAATTACTGTGACGATGATCCCACGTCTATGTTCTCTTCCTTCACCCACCCGCACTGACCAGGAACAATGAAGTATGTTCAAATAACCCCCATGATCTGACCAACGTGGGGTTATCTTCATTCAGCAGCGGATTGACAAAAGGGCAGTACTTGACCATTAGGCATGCGCGTCTGTCTTTGCCTTGAGGGGGAGCAGTGGCGTAGTGGTTAGCGCACTGCAATACCAATCTGGCGACATGGATTTGATTGCCAGCCATGGCGAAAATCAGTATCTAAGGATTCTTGAAACGGTCCTGGGACCCTCCACCCAGGTTGATTTGGCCTTAAATGAGTACCTGTTGCAGTGTGATAATGGCACTGGATTGGAGAAACAAAGGCACGAATAAAATTGGAGACAATTTTAACCACGGGACATTTCGCCGTCTACGAAAAGCAAAAAACATTCCCACACAAACAATTGAGTGCACGTATCTGCGTGAGAATCAACATTAATCGATGAATGCTTGCATCGTCACATCTCCACGCGGTAAGACATTTGTTTATTTTCAACTCATCTTTACCTCCGCACGCGTCTCTTTCTATCCTGGGCGGCGTCTGGCTGGGGCTGGAGTCTCTCTGATCCGACGTGGGACTCTGATGATCACCCTCTGAATGGCAGAAGACAACGGACGTGTGGATTAACGCAGACATTAAAAAATGGCACTGCTGCATCTCAGGATGAGCCAGGGGAAGTTCTTTCTCACAGGTGCCCAGCCCGAAGCTTGGGCTGCGATGGCGGATAATTACAGAAGACTTTACGTAGATCAAGTGAACGATCGTGTGTAAACGTGAACAAAACAACAGAAGATGGAAAGAGCAATCAGAGAAAATGTAAATGAACTGCCCCCCCCCCGCCACCCCCACTTTTATCCTTTCGTCAGTTGAGATAAGACAGACCCAGAAGAGGAGAGGTTGTCACCCCAACACATAAAGCCGCATGTATGTTATATGATTTATAGCATGGTCCATTTCCAAGTCCCCTCCCACTATACCCGATCTCCCCCTAGAATGTTGGTTACTTCCTCCCGGCTCATCTCCCCCCCCCCCATAAACATAAGCTCCCATTTCCCCCTCCCCCCCGTTAGGGTGGGGTAGCGAGCATTCCTTCATCACACCTATACATGTTCAAGTGCCAAAAGTCCCCCCCCCCGCCACCCTCTGTTTTTCTGTACCCCTCCGCAGAAACCATCGACACGTTTTATCGGGCTTGTGCGCTTACCATAATAAAAAAATGCATAAAATGTAAATTTTAAAAAATGAACAGCAATCGTTCAACATTATTGAGGATGAATTACACTTGCACGTACACGTGGTCCTCCGCACGTGTCTGTTTCTATCCTGGGCGGCACATGACCACATGTGTACACATGTACAGCCATTTTTGTCAAGCCATTGCTGGAAGAGGGCCTCCACACGCCGTGTCCGTCACAGGGGTCCTTCAACAAACCATACTTCACCGCGCTGATGAGTGCACGCCTCTGAAGGTTTTGTAATGCGTTCTACCACTGGAGTCTGCATTCAACGATCATTTCTAAAACTGTTTGTTCCATCTTCAAGATTTTTCCTCGTCTTAGTTTGCTATTCTATCAAACCTTGTCATTTTTTCATAATCACATCATATTACTAAAACCCTCGTCTCCTCAAATCAGCCAATCACAGGGGGCGACAGATAGGATGGGACAGTGTACACTTTTATTTGTCTTAAAGGACTCACCAGTGCAGCTTGCCTCGGTTTTGATCATGTGCAGCGACGGGTTTGGGCTGCAGTCTCCTGCCTCTGATGAGGCCCGGGTGTGCCCATCATTTCCTGTGTAGGCCAAAGAGCAAGGCACAAAAACATTTGGGGAGGGGGAGAAATGAACAATGATCAGTGAATTTTGATTTAAAGCTTTCGTGACTGCAGGGATTCATCTTCTTGGTTCTTTCGGTAAAGTCACGTAGAAGGGAAATAATAAAATAATAAAAATAAAACATAATAAAATAATTCTCACGACGTTTCGGCCACAACGCAAGCAGCCGTCCTCAGGTGAAGAACAGGTCTGTCGGAAAGACAGCGTCTGTTCATCACCTGAGGACGTCTGCTTGCGTTGTGGCCGAAACGTCGTGAGAATTGTATTTTATTGTTTAATTTTTATTATTTTATTATTTCCCTTCTACGTGACTTTACCGAAAGAACCAAGAAAATTATCAGTGAAGTAAACGTTCCGGCTAGGTGGTTTAGCAGTAGAGCAAGCGGATCGCCATCGGGAGTTTGGAAATTTTATATCCTGGTCGGTGGAATGACTTGGCCATCATCCCTCCGGGATCAATAAAATGAGTACGACTTTGTAGGGAAGTTAACAATTGTTGTCCTATAATAGCCTGGCCCCCGCCATAGGAATATGGAATATTCACCATTGGATCAGTGCTGTAAAAAGAGATGAGCACTGCCTCAAAGCTTGATTTAGCTAATATTTGGCAGAAATACGACCACGTAAGTGTTTTTTTTCATCAGTTTGAAATGATTCTGCCAAAAGAGCAGGTAGTTGTATCTGGCTCAAAAACGTTTTTTTATAGACTTGACAAATGAGGTTGAAAAGCGTGGGGAAATGTTAAATACCCCGCCTGGTATACAAGTCGTGGGTTCAATCCCGACCTAGATGCCTGTATATTTGGATGTTGCGTGTTCTCCCCGTGGTCGAGTGGATTTTTCTCCGGGTCCTCTGGTTTTTCTCTCAACATCAAGAATCAACACACGTTCAGAGTATTTGACTGCAATACAATTGCACGTGATGATAAGGCACTTTGTCGAGGTATCACTTGTGGCCAGGTCGCTTCTGAAAAAGAGCCATATAGCTCAGTGGGCCTTACCTGGTAAAATAAGAATAGTTTAGTTTAGCGTGAATGCATTTGCTCTATCGTCTGTCAATAACAGAAGGCCACGATAACTCCTGTGAAGATAATCCAACATGAGCAAAATTTTAGCACAAATTTCGTGTTGCTATGATGAACTCAACTATAATACAATCGACTAAATTGATACAAGGGTAGGTGACAGCCAGCACTAAAAGTATTCACCTTGCCTGAGAAGGCGATGGCATTACATTAGACGTCATTTCGCGACGTCACTTGTCATGCTCCGCGTGAATACATCTCATTGTACAACTTTAAACGTAAACATATTATTGCTTTGCGAGCCGAATGCACTTTTACCATCGACAGCTTGATCATCCGCATCATCCATTGCTTTTTCCTCAAAAATTATTTCCTTGCTGTCCGAAATGGAGCGTCCGGCACTGGCCCCAGCACCATCAAAGTCTCCCAGCCTCTGTGCGCAAACCAGTAGCTCTCGGCTCAAGCCGCTGAAAAGTGTGAGCAGCACGTCCACCAGGCCTCCCAGCGTCACATCGCCCTGAGATGGCGCAGCGTCCCAGGGTGACGTCCCAGCGTTGTGGAGCTCGGCACCCTGCAGGGCCTTCACCACCTGCCGCAGCACAGCGTAGAAGCCGAAGGGCAGGCGGTCGCGTGCCGTAGAAAGCAGCTCGGCCCGCACGGCGGGGGTGGGGCCGCTGCGTCATGACGTCTCAGCTGCTCGTCGTTCAGGCCCGGGAAGGCGCAGCCGACGTCCTCCTGGATCCGTCCAATCGGGGTGGGGTGGTCCGCCGGGCCCCGAGCCGTGGGTCCCGCGCTTGCCGGGCGGTCGACGAGATCCTCTGTGCCACCTGCGGGGGTCTCTGTGGCGCACACTGCACTCTCTCTCGCTGGGGGGGGGATCAGTGGCCGCGGCCTCTCGGGGGTCCTTTGCCTGCCGGCAGCATCCCCCCGTGAAACACGGGCAGGCCTCCTCCGGCCTTGTCTCGGCGTACACCGTGGGCCACCTCGACAAGGCGTCCGCGTTTGCATGCGTCCATCCGGCCCGATACTCGATTTGTAGGTAGTACTCCTGCAACTGCGCCAGCCACCGGGCCATCTGCCCCCGCGGCTCCTTGAATGTAAGAAGAAACTGCAGAGCATAATGGTCAGTGCGTACGTGACATCTCCTGCCGTACAAATACGGCCGGAACTGCTTACATGCGAAAATCACGGCGTACAACTCTTGGCGGGTCACGCAATAGTTCAGCTCGGCCCCACTCAAGGTCCGGCTGGCGTACGCGATGACTCGTTCCGTCCCATCCTGCACCTGTGACAACACCGCGCCCAGCCCGCTGCTGCAGGCGTCGGTGTCCAAAATAAAATCGGTGGTAAAATCGGGGAAAGCGAGGGTGGGGGCGTGGGTGAGGTGGTTTTTGAGAGTGGTGAAGGCCGTCTGGCAGGCCCCCGTCCACTGATAGGGGTGCTTAGGGGAAGTGAGTTGGGTGAGGGGGCGTGCAATCTCACTGAATCCCTTTACAAATCGATGATAATAGGTGGCGAGCCCTAAAAATGATCGGATCTCCGTCAGATTCCTTGGCCGTGGCCACTCCACTACGGCGCGTAGCTTCTCCGGATCGGTGTGCACGCCTGCCTCGCTGACGCGGTGCCCGAGGTACCCCACCTCGCGTTGTGCGATGTAACACTTACGTGGCTTGAGCTTGAGATGAGCCGCTCGCAGTCGCTGGAATACCTCTCGTAACCTGGACCAATGCTCAGACAAAGATCTACTGAACACTATCACATCGTCCAAGTGAATCAGGCACTGTTCCCATTGCAAGCCCCGCATCACCAACTCCATCAGCCGCTGGAACATCGCGGGCGCATTGGTGAGTCCGAACGGGAGTACTCGAAACTCGAATAGCTCCATCAGGGTGGTGAATGCGGTTTTCGGCCGATCCTCCTCCGCCATCTCCACCTGCCAGTACCCGGACGCGAGATCGAGGGTGGAAAAATATCGCGCTTCGGCGAGGCTGTCGAAGGTGTCGTCGATGCGGGGTATGGGGAAGGCATCGCCGAGCGTGACTGCGTTCAGTTAACGGTAATCGACGCAGAACCGGTTTGACCCATCCTTTTTCGTTACTAGTACCACTGGAGCTGACCAGGGGCTCGCCGAGGGCTGAATTATGTTATCGCGAAGCATGTCCCCAACCGCCGCTTTGATCTGGGCGCGTTCGGGTACGCCCACTCGGTACGCAGGGAGTTTGATGGGTCGGGATGCACCGGTGTCAATTTGGTGCTTAACAAGATCGGTCCGACCCACGTCCGAGTCGTGTTCACTGAATACGTCGGCATACTCCCGCAGTAACTCGCGCAGCCGATCGCCCTCTCCCTTAGGTAAATCCGCCCATGGTACATGTAACGCGTCGAGCAGGGGAACGACCTCGGCTCGGGGAGTCGGGCCGACTCGCCAGGCCAGGTCCTGGTCACCCTCAGGACGACCGGGGTCTTCGGCCCAGAGTGCGAACACCGAGTCGTTAGAGTGGCGTGCGTGCAGGGGGTGTACGGTGGCTACCGGGGTGCGCCGTCGCAGTGTCGCTGGGGTATTGTGGGGGTTAAACATCCGCATAAACAATCGGTCCCCATCTGCGTTTACCAACGTGGCGGATCCCACTATCCCATACCGTTTTGCCAACTCCGGGTGAGGAGTTAGCATTACCTCTCCTGATGGTCGGAGCGCGGGATCGGTGGGGGATGTTGCTACCGGCACCAGCATCTCGGTGAGCGGGCCGATGGTGACTGCCGTCGCCAGGATAGCGGCCACAGGTGCGAAGCGGAGGCGCGTCGGTTCTCGTCCCAAGAACGGTATCCGCTCGCTGTTGCTCTCCATGGTGGCGCATCGCTGGCAGGGTTGCACGTTGAGTCCCAGCCATTCTAAGAGGTCAGTACCTGCGATACACTCGTGACACAACGCACTCGACACGTAGAACTCCTGGGTGCACACCTGGCTGCCTATGCGGACCTCTAGGGTGGCTCTCCCCAGCAACCCCATTCCGGCTCCGCTCGCCGTGTGCAGCGCGCGGTCCGGGGCCTGCAGGTGACGCACGTCGACCCCGATCGCGCTGCAGTGCGCTGCGCTCACGAGCGAGGCCACCGCCCCCGTGTCCAGCAGGATTCGGGTACGCACTCCGTTTACCTCCCCTTCCACCAGCGACGTGGCCCCCGTGATCCCCGCCACCAGCTCCCGCAGCCAGTCGCCAGGAGTCACCGTTTCTGTGGGCGTTGTTGCTGGAACCTGTGTGGAGATCACTCGCTCGCCATTATTCTCACAGCTTGTTTGTGTCGGGGCTACGTCGATTTCACCCCCCGGTGGTCCCCTCTCTAGGGGGGCCTTAGTGTTTGACCTTAGCTCTTGTCTAGCTCGGGCGACCTGAGGACAGTCCCTCACTAGATGCCCTCGGCGATCGCACATATAACATGCCCGGGGAGGGGTGGCGGCTCCGTAATGGGCTCTCTGCCCACTCCCTCTCCCTCCTCCAGTACGCAGTTGTCCCAAATCGGACTCTAATTGGGACACCCTCCCGGCCAGCCCCCCTACGGTCGAGCGTAGTTCCCCCATCTCCGTCTCAATGGTAGACTGTAGCTTGGCCATATTTCGGCTCATTTTATCGTCTACTTGGGTTATCATATCTCCCATGCCAGCCTGTAACCCGGCTACCCATCCCGGGGTTGTCTCGCGGGACACTGGAGGCTCTCTTTCCCGGCCCCTTACCGTCCTCGCGAGCTCCTGTTCCTCCTCCTCGTCTTCCGAGAGCAGGCTCGCAATGGCGCGCTCTCGTCCCAGCCCCCGGAGCTGCGCGCGTTCGCTGTGAATTCTTTCACACTTACGTGCGCGCTCGACAAGGGTGTTAAAGGGAAGACGTGGGCAGCTCATGTCTGGCTGCCACCACGCCGTGCGAGACAGGTACCGCTGGATTTTCTCGGCGGCCAGTTCCTCAATAACATCAGTTGCGTACCCCGGGCGTGCGATCTTTAGTTAACTCGCGCACATCCTCGGCGTAATCACGTAGATCTTCGCCAGGTTGGCGACGGCGCGCCTCTAAGGCCGATTTTGCTTCCTCCTCGTCACGCGTGCCAAAGCGCTGATCGAGTCGGCGCATCAGCTCCTCTAGCTGTGTCTGTGCGCTCGCGGGTAACGCTTCTACAAAATCGGCTGCCCGCCCATCAAGATTCATATTAAGTTGACGTACTGCCTGCGCGTCCGTCCATCCATTAATTTCCTTGGCCCCTAAGAGATTGCGGGCGAATGCCTTCCACGAAGGGGCCCCCCGGCCGGTAAATATTAGTCTTATTTTAGCGTGAGGTAACGCGGGGGTCCGTACCGCTTCCGACACCAATTTGCGGGGGTCGCTAGCCCCCGAGATCCCTCCCTCGATAATGCTAACGGCCGGGCTAGCATCATCAATCGCCCCCCCGCTGCTAAGCGAACCGCTGCTAAGTTCCTCACCTATGGTGTGGGAGCCGTCGCCCGCGGATTCCCCTCCACCGCGGGTCCGCGTAATGGGCATGGTTAATCACCGATTAGTATTCTGCCCCTCTCTACTACGATACTTCCCTTTCCTAATCGCGCGCCTGCAACCCACGCGGAGCGAACGCACGCACGCCCACACACACGCCGCTCCGCGCACTCCAACTCAACTCACGTTATACTCGCGCACCTGTATCACACACGGAGTGAACACACGCGACACCCCTCTCGCACCGCTCTGCGCAGCGCTCCCCCGAGGCGAGCCGCAGCACTACAGAATCACTGCGTACCCACGCGCAACCCGCGCGCTCAGCTCCGCGCAGCGCTCACTCACGTGGCGAACCACTGTGCACACAGCGCACCACACGCTCACACTGCACGACAAGATCACGCGAGACCACGCTTCGCTATTAATGATTTATTTATGCCACCTGCGAATTGATGTTGAATCAGTGAGTCGACGAGGCTGGCCTATTCCACTAAACCTGTACCTATTCCCTATTTATCGGCTTACGATACCCTACTTCACCTCCCCACTCACTGTTTGGTGCCCGCGGAGGTTCGCTGCTTTCTGCGCTAACAGCGTACCTCGATGCGTCGCACGGACGTCCGGGTCGCTGGCTGGAACTCCTGCTGGTCCGCTGGCCTGGAGAGAAGGGGCCATTTCCCCTCTCCGCTCCTCTATTTATCCTCCCTACCTCAAAGGGGATGCTGCGCTGAACAATGGGCTCGTGCACCCCAAGCCCGCGCACGGCAGTCCCAGGCGCTGTTGATATGCTAATCAGTGTGCTGCGTGCAAGGCGTAAATCCTAATTACTCCCTTACCCTTCCTAACAATGGGGCTTGCGCGCTCAAGCGCAATTATCCCAACCCTCCATGACTATGCGCAACAGCCCCTGTGACCCCGCTATTCATGCTGTCCCGTGCCTCCCCTGCTTGCCCCGTCGACTCGTGGGGGTGTGTGTGGGGGGAAATGCGCCTCAACCGCGGTGGCCGAATGCCCCACGCCGCGACCTATACCATATTAAGGCCGGCAGCAGCGCCGCGGTACCACGTAGCACGGGGGAGGTCATCCAATTCCCTGATCGCCGGAAACCGTGAGAATTAATCCCGATAAGGGTCTCTCGGATAAAAACCGGTCGATCGGGTAACCTTCCCTTCCAGCTCTATGGGGACGGGGGGGGGGGGGGATGCGTGCGGGTGTGTGCTTATGTGGGGCGGGTGATTGGGGGCAGTGCGGTGGGGGAAGCCGGGTGGCTCCCTGGTTCGGCAGAGCGGCCCCGTCGTTGTGGCACCACGCAGTGTTGAGTCTATGGGCAGTGCTGAGTCTATGGTGCAGTGTTGAGTCTATAGTGCAGTGTTGAGTCTATGGTGCAGTGTTGAGTCTATGGTGCAGTGCTGAGTCTATGGTGCAGTGTTGAGTCTATGGTGCAGTGTTGAGTCTATGGTGCAGTGCTGAGTCTATGGTCAGTGCTGAGTCTATGGTGCAGTGTTGAGTCTATGGTGCAGTGTTGAGTCTATGGGCAGTGCTGAGTCTATGGTGCAGTGTTGAGTCTATGGGCAGTGTTGAGTCTATGGTGCAGTGTTGAGTCTATGGTGCAGTGTTGAGTCTATGGTGCAGTGTTGAGTCTATGGTGCAGTGCTGAGTCTATGGGCAGTGCTGAGTCTATGGTGCAGTGTTGAGTCTATGGTGCAGTGTTGAGTCTATGGGCAGTGTTGAGTCTATGGGCAGTGTTGAGTCTATGGTGCAGTGTTGAGTCTATGGTGCAGTGTTGAGTCTATGGTGCAGTGCTGAGTCTATGGGCAGTGTTGAGTCTATGGTGCAGTGTTGAGTCTATGGTGCAGTGCTGAGTCTATGGTGCAGTGTTGAGTCTATGGTGCAGTGTTGAGTCTATGGTGTAGTGTTGAGTCTATGGTGTAGTGTTGAGTCTATGGGCAGTGCTGAGTCTATGGTGCAGTGTTGAGTCCATGGTGCAGTGTTGAGTCTATGGTGCAGTGCTGAGTCTATGGTGCAGTGCTGAGTCTATGGGCAGTGCTGAGTCTATGGTGCAGTGCTGAGTCTATGGGCAGTGCTGAGTCTATGCCATAGAGTTTTTTTTCACCCGCGTGACTTAAAGAACAAAAGAGTATGGAACGATGCCTGCAGTCACGAAGGCTTCAAATCACGACTGAAGAATCCGCGAGATAAAAATGAGAGCAGTCGAGGGCGAAGAGGAATGCGTCGCGTGAGACTGGACGGGGCGTCGTGGTTTTTATTGCGACTTTCTGCCGCGGTGCAGTCTGACCCCAGCGCCCCCACTGGGCTGCATAGCACGTCGGCTTCCTCCAGGAGAAACACAAAATATCATCCCGACAATTGTCACAGCTGAGTCACGGAACCATTAGACAGACTCGATTCCCGCTCGCGGCCAACATCTGAACCGGTCACGGGCCTCCCCTAGGTAGACTCGGCCTCAAATGAGTAGCTGGTGCGGTGTGTAAACATCGCCACTGGGGAGACAAAGGCGGCCGGGCATGGTGCTGGACACCCACCCCCTCGTGTGCCGTGTCAGTCTCCATAGGCGCTGCTACTTGTGGTGCCACAACGACGGGGCCGCTTTGCCGAGCCAGGGAGCCGCCCGGCTTCCCCCACCGCACTTCCCCCCATCACCCCCCCCACATAAGCACGCACCCGCACCCACGTAGGGCCTCGTGGTCGGGTCACCTACCCTGAGTTTTCACCCGAGGGCCCCCTCGGGGGGTTACCCCACGGTTTCTCAGGGCCAGGGAATTGGACAGGACCCTTCCCAGGCCAAGTAACACTGCGGCGCCGTGGGCGGATTTGAGATCGCACGACCACGGCGAGCTCAGAGAGCCCCGCAGTTAGAAACGCATACAAACACAAACACGGGCCAGCAAGGCGGATAGCTGGGATCAGGACCCGGGGCTACTGATTGGTCAAAAGGTCAAAGGCCGGCGGGATCGCAAAAGGGCGGGAAATCCTAGGCTCAGGATTGGTCGAGAGACCAAGGCGGTCTGGACGGGGGCGCCTAGCCTTTGATGTGGATAGTTTAAAAGAAAACGCTGGGGCAGTAGGGAACTCTCTTCTTCTGGAGTAGTGACACGGGGTCAACGACGAGGGAGTCATCGGGCGAGCCGCGAGATCGTCTGCAGGACGACCTGAGCGCCGCAAGGTCACCTAGGACTACAGACGGTATCGTATTACGCGCCTTACAACACCTCAGAGCGGAGAGTAGGATCCGTAGGAGAGGGTTAGTTCGGGGTAAGGACGAGTAGGAAAGCGGTTTAACAGAGAGCGCAGCATAGAATAGGGCTGCACGCCACTAGAGAGTGGGTTAGAAGCGCCTTGCTGGCCCGTACACACACACGGGTGGCTCGGTGGGTTAACAAGGGCTAATAAAATCTCGAGCGTAGTAACAAAACCGTGTTGTTGGGTGTTTTTTGAACGTGGTATTAGCGTGCACTGCATTCGCGGGTGTGTGGTCGTTGTATGCGTAAAGGCCGTGGTCTCTGTACGATTGTGCGGGTACGGAGGTGTGTGTGTTAACGCCCGGGGAGAGCACTTTTGTGTGTTGGCGTGCCTGCGCAGCCGTGTGAGAGGAGAATCGTCCTTGCACGATACTTGTGTTGACGTGCACGCGCGAGTGCGGGAGGGGACGTGTCGGCGTGCACCCCGCTCGCGTGTGCGAAACCGTGGTGCGCAGTGAAGCTGTTAGCTTTGTGCGAGCTTGCGTGTGCTCGAGCGCGTAATCGGCTGCGCATTGTTGTACGGTTTGTCTCGCGCGCACAGCGGCGGCAACTTGAGTCGTTGTGTTGGCGTGTGCCCCGCTTGCGTGTGCTCGTTACTTGCGTAAGCTCTCGGCATGCGTAATCGGCGTACCCCAGGTGCGCGATCGTAACGTGAGCGGCCAGCGTGGCGCAGAGCGGCGCAAGAGTGGGTATCGCGTGTGGAGCTGTATGTGTGTGCGCACACGTTCACGACGTGTGTAATACAGGTGCGCGATCCTAACGTGAGTGGTCAGTGTTGAGTGAGTGCCGCGCAGAGCTGTGTGTGGGAGTGCGCATACGTTCGTTACGTGTCGAATACCGATGCGCATTGGTAACGTGCCGCACAGGGCTATACTGCGAGCACGGCGTTTGATTGATGATGATGTGCGCACGTATGCTCGCAGCGTGGGAGCGCGGCGCGAGGCTGTAATAGTAGGGGTGTCGCGGTCGAATGCCGGCGAAACCGTAGCGGGTAATAGGGAGGTGGGGTAACGAAAACGGAATAGGGGATGCAGGCGGGAGGGACCCCGGGGGCCGACGGCCCCCACGTGCACCTTGAGGCCACGTGAAGTGTCGAACGCCCGCTGGCAGGAGGTCACGGGGCAGACCCAGGTGCCACGGGTCGACTGACCGAGATGACCGAGATGACTGGCTGATGCACCACCTGTGCCCCCTACTGTACCAACTTGCTGTGCTTTAGCCTCCCGGCGCTCCGCTCGTTGTTGTGAGCGTCGCTCCTCCGCCCTCCGTTGTTGTCGGAGGGCGACTGCCTCCAACTGCCCAGTAGCGTCCTTCACGAGCCTCCTCCACTGAGGCCGATCTTGACACCGCTGGTACCAGTCATCGGCAAGTCCACTCAGCTCCACGTCCTCCTGTACCACATCACTCCATCTCTTCTCTAGCCCGTGCTGCGCCCGTTTAGCCCCCTCGATCCGGCCGAACAAAAGCTGTTTAGGCATGCGGTGGCTGGGCATGCGGGCTACATGACCCAGCCAATGCAGCCTTGCTGCCGGAGGAGCTCACTGATGGGACTTTGCCCAGATCTTTCAAGGATTTGTGAGCTCACACAATCCAGCCTGGTTAAACCCAGGATGGATCGTAGGCAGGCCAGCCTAAATGTTTCCAACCAGCGAAGATGCTCCATTAGGGGGGTCCACGTTTCGCAAGCGTAGAGAAGGGAAGGAATGACCATGGCCGAGAAGACCTGAAGCTTCGTGCGGAGTGACAGACCAGGTAGCTTCCACACAGCGTTACGCAACCGATGAAAATATATTGCCGCTCGACTGATTCGGAGTGAGACCTCTGCTGATAAACATACATACACACACACAGACACACACACAGACACACACACGCACACACACACACAGACACACATACACACATACACACACACAGACATTATTCTGCAAGACCCTTTGGCCGATTGTGTAAGCCGGGAACAACGAAGCGACATTTGTGGTGCGAACGCTCTCAGGGTATCAACCTGACCTGCCTCCCGGGAGCCGGGGTGTAACCAGATCCACGGATCGCTCTCGCCGCAAGCAAGCGGCAAGCGGCGATGTTACAACCCGCTTACAAAGTTGGGTGCAATCCGTCACGATGAGATTCGGCACATTATACCGCGTGTGGATTTAAGATGCATACGTACGTACGGTTACGTGTGTGCGTGTGTGTCTAGATGTTTTAAATGTTATGCCAGTTTGCGTTAACGATGAACTCTAGCCACGATGAAACGGTGAAGGAGGTTGTTTTTTGTATCGCAGCAAACTGAATGCACGTTTAACGAATTGCGTTGTTTGAAATGAACAGCGTTTAGTTTTGTGCTATGCCCAATTACAGGCTTATTGATCATCACTAACACGACGCTGCAAGCAGTTGGCTATGTTTGACATCTAGAGCGAGGCTCAAGGGTACACAGGCAGCAGTAGACGCACATCCACCACGATGGCGCAGTTAACAGCGGCTTCTCAGCTCTGACTGCTCAGAGCTGAGACGCGTTCCTTCGGAGTGGGCAGGCAGCGCATTCGTCCGCGACAGACAGACAAATAATCCCTGGTGGGCAGCAGTGTGGAAGCTGTTGTTCCTACCTGGGTACGTGTCGTGAGTGGATCGTGTCGTGGTGTATAGTGCAGTGAGGAGGTTACACGTTGAGTTTTATAAGGGCACCACGGGGTGACCAGCCCCTCTCCACCCAGCCCCTCCCTCCCCTCCCTACCCAGCCCCTCCCCACCCAGCCCCACCCTCCCCACCCAGCCCCACCCCTCCCACCCAGCCTCACCCCTCCCACCCCCCACCCAGCCCCACCCCTCCCCACCCTCCCCACCCAGCCCCTCCCCACCCAGCCCCACCCCTCCCACCCTCCCCACCCTCCCTTCCCCACCCAGCCCCTCCCCACCCAGCCCCACCCCTCCCACCCAGCCCCTCCCCACCCAGCCCCTCCCCTCTCCACCCACCCCTCCCATTTTTTGATGCACGACGGACGGACACAATAATCCCCTGTGGGCTGGTGGAACCCGGTGGTTCCTACCAGTAAAACTCACTCTCTGCAATGATGTACCAGTGGCAAATGTTGATATGGAATCCAGACAAGCCAAGCATGTGCGTTTATTTAACAACTACGACACCTCGAATGGCAACACTTTGGAGATGGTGACGCTTACAAGAACAGCCCTCCATGGGATGTCCTGCAGGCTGTGGCTGGTCGCCTTGTCAATGTCAAGTTTGCAGCGCCAACACACAGATCTCTTGCCATTGTGCCTCAAGAGACAAGCTGTACGTACACTGATAACACAATAGCTACGCAAATTTGGTTTATACACTGGTCAACACACTTGTTCTGGCATAAGGTATTCCAACGGCTGTAATGTAATTTTGTGGCGCTGCTGATTCCAAATCTGGCATCAGTTTTTGTCTATCACATCAGGTTTTTGAGATATCAAAGATTGCATTTCGAATAAAAACTGCGGAAGAAAAATATTAAATGAATGTGGATATCTACATAAAATGATATTATAAACACACTATCCTAAACATACAGCACCATATTTTAACACTAAAGCAGTCACTGACTCGCAACAACTTGCAATCATAAGTGACAGAGTTAATTCCGGGTAAAATCAATGAAAATGGGGTATGCCGATAGCATAAAAATTAGATGTGATGGAGCAAATCTGAGATCAGATTTGGAATCAGCACCCTGAAATTAGTCTCAGCACCCTGAAATTAGAAATTAGCAAAATGTTGTTGTTGTTGACCAGTGTAATACAATCACTACGCAAGTTTGGTTAATATCAACGACCAATTTTACTTTTGATATGAACTCTATCTGAATACGTGTATTAAAATACATGTTAAAATACTATTGGCGCTTAGATACAAAGCACATTCGTTTAAAACTCGCTGTGTAAGTCAGGGATGCAGTCTGTAACACGATGGTTTACATTTGTACCGGAGCATTGCTATATTATTAAAAAATCTATGAATATCTTTACATGTAAGTGTCTGCCTTCTGAAGAGCAAAGCAGTCATCACAGGATGGTTTATGGCAGAATTTGCAACAAAGATGCATTAGATGTATTAACATAATTTATTGATACATTTTACGAAATTGTTGGACTTGTAAACGATCTTGTGGTCAATTTCTAGTATTTCTACTAAACGAAGGTGCATAACTAACAGGGGTTTTCCCCTTTTTTTCTGGCAACAAAACTGACACCTTTTGCAAGGAATCATGCTAACATTAACCACAATACTTGCAGTCAAATGCAAACAAAAAACAATACTCTGATCATTTATGAATTGTCTTTGAAACTGATTGGTCCACACCAGAGACAGCTTTCTTTAGAGCCTAGTCTCATAAGGTGTTCTCCTCGCTCACTCTCTCACTGCATTTGACTGCAAGTATTGTGCTTAATGTAAACGTGATTCCTTGCAAAAGGTGTCAGTTTTGTTGCCAGAAAAAAGGGGAAACCCTCTGTTAGGAGATCCCATGAAGGTGCATAACGTTGATTGTATTTCAAGTTGTAAATGTTGCCCAGGTTGGTTGCCTTCCTGCATCCGTTGTTGGTTTCCCCGCCCGCCCTTGGAGACCACCGCGAGGCCTCGCCAAATAAAATCATTCCGTTCAACTCCTGTTTGCTCATATCCTCTCCATAACAAAGGCTCACCCTCTTAAGCCTCACCTTACCATATGAATAAAAAGTGTGCTTTACTTGGCACTCCCCCCCTCTCCAAGCATTATATAAATGGAGTGGTAGCTCCTGTAATCTCTCATTTACTTGATACGGCTGTCGTGGCTGTGACGGTTCCACCTGAAGACGGAAGCTTGTGTTGCCTCCGAAACGTTGTGATTTTTTTATTATTTTACTTTTATGAATTTTAATGTTTTACCTACGTGACTTTACCGAAAAAAACCTAAGAATATGAATCCTTGCAGTCACGAAAGCTTCAAATCTAGAATCCTTTTTCGATTTAAAGCTTTCGTGACTGCAGGGATTTATCTTCTTGGTTCTTTCGGTAAAGTCACGTAGAAGGGAAATAATAAAATAATAAAAATTAAACATAATAAAATAAAATAATTCTCACGACGTTTCGGCTACAACGCAAGCAGCCTTCTTCACCTGAAGACGTGACTTTACCGAAAGAACCAAGAAGATCTAGAATCCTATTTGCCCGCGACACTTTCCCAGAGAGGTTTCTGCGCACAAGCAGCCGGTGGCTGCCGGCTGGTGTCTAGGGGCTCACTAACCGGCCTTAGCCTCCCCGCCCCATCGAGCCTCTTCACCGGCTGCAGCGTTCACACGACCACGCCGACTCGGCGGTCAGAGAGGGCAACGTCACCGCCAGAGTTGACAGGGGCCACCAGGTGGAGCCCAAGGGGTGGGAAGGTTGTTGCCTCAAGAAGAGTCGAGAGCCAGAGGTGGGCAGGTGCCGTGGGTTGGCTGCTGCTGTGCCAGGCTAGGTGCATGAGGAGGAGGTCACTGACACACACACTGACACACACACTGACACAAAGACAAAGATCCCCCGTATAGCCTTAACAGACTGTAGGGGCAAGTGCTGTTAGCGAGCACCTATGAAGGCCGGAACGGCACACGAGGGGGTGGGTGGCCAGCACCACGCCCGACCGCCTTTGTCTCCCCAGTGGCGATGTTTACACACCGCACCAGGTACTCATTTAAGGCTGAGTCGACCTAGGGGAGGCCCAGGACCGGTTCAGATAATCGTCACTGGTGTTGGCTGTGAGCGGGAATCGAACTCGGGTCGCCGGGTTCATAGCGCAGCGCGCTAACCACTACACCACCGCTCCCCATACTGACACACACACACTGACACACACACACAAACACACACACAGACACACACAAACACACACAGACACATACAGACACACACACTGACACACACACACAGACACACACACAAACACACACACAGACACACACAAACACACACAGACACATACAGACACACACACAGACACACACACACAGACACATACAGACACACACACCATACATTCACCTACCTACCCATTAACCCACCCACCCAATCACCAATCCACCCACCCACCCCACGCCACCCACCAACACCACAACCACCCCACAACCACAACCCCCACCACAACCACCCCACAACCACCGCACAACAACAACCACCCCACAACCACCCCGCCCGCGTCTCACGTGACCTCCGGCTACGGCTGCTTGATGACGTCATCAGCCTCCTCCTCCTCGTGGAGCTGCTGCTCCCCCAGCCACCCGTGGTCTCCACCCTCTCCACCACCACCAGCACCACCACCACCACACCACCACCCTCCCCACCACCAGCACCACCACCCTCCCCACCACCACCAGCACCACCACCCTCCCCACCACTACCACCACCGTCGCCACCACCGTCGCCACCACCCCCACCACCCTCCCCACCACCAGCACCCCCACCACCACCCCCACCACCACCACCACCCCCACCACCCTCCCCACCGTCGCCACCACCCCCATCACCCTCCCCACCACCACCAGCACCACCCTCCCCACCGTCGCCACCACCCCCACCACCCTCCCCACCACCACCAGCACCACCACCACCCTCCCCACCATCGCCACCACCCTCCATGAACCCATCCACCTGCAGCTTCAACTGGGGTGGGGGGATTTAGACATTATTATTGGTGGTGTTTGTGGTGATGTTTGTGGTGGTGGTGATTGTGGTGGTGGTGGTGGTGATGGTGGTGGTGGTGATGATTGTGGTGGTGGCGTTGATTGTGGTGGTGATGGTGGTTATGATGGTGTTCGTGAGGATGATGGTGGTGATGGTGGTGGTTATGATCGTGGTGATGATGATTATGATCGTGGTGGTCATAATGGTGTTGATGGTGATTATTTCATGGTGATGGTGGTGGTGGTGATTGTGGTGGTTGTGATGGTGGTGATGATGGTGGTGGTGATGATCATGGTTGTGATGATGGTGGTGGTGATGGTTTCTCTATGGGTCTCTGTGCGTCTCCGTGCGTCTCTGTGTGTCTCTGTGCGTCTCTGTGTGTCTCTGTGGGTCTCTGTGTGTCTGTGCGTCTCCGTGCGTCTCTGTGTGTCTCTGTGTGTCTCTGTGTCTCTGTGTGTCTCTGTGCGTCTCTGTGTGTCTCTGTGTGTCTCTGTGTGTCTCTGTGTCTCTGTGCGTCTCTGTGTGTCTATGTGCGTCTCTGTGCATCTCTGTGTGTCTCTGTGTCTCTGTGCGTCTCCGTGCGTCTCCGTGCATCCATGTGTGTCTCTGTGTGTCTCTGTGTGTCTCTGTGTCTCTGTGTGTCTCTGTGTGTCTCTGTGGGTCTCTGTGCGTCTCTGTGCGTCTCTGTGTCTCTGTGTGTCTCTGTGTGTCTCTGTGCGTCTCTGTGTGTCTCTGTGTGTCTCTGTGTCTCTATGTGTCTCTGTGCGTCTCTGTGTGTCTCTGTGTCTCTGTGCGTCTCTGTGCGTCTCTGTGTGTCTCTGTGCGTCTCTGTGCGTCTCTGTGTGTCTCTGTGTGTCTCTGTGTCTTTGTGTGTCTCTGTGTGTCTCTGTGCGTCTCTGTGCGTCTCTGTGCGTCTCTGTGTGTCTCTGTGCGTCTCTGTGTGTCTGTGCGTCTCTGTGCGTCTCTGTGTGTCTCTGTGTGTCTCTGTGTGTCTCTGTGCGTCTCTGTGCGTCTCTGTGCGTCTCTGTGCGTCTCTGTGTCTCTGTGTGTCTCTGTGTGTCTCTGTGCGTCTCTGTGTGTCTCTGTGTGTCTCTGTGTCTCTGTGTGGTCTCTGTGCGTCTCTGTGCGTCTCTGTGTGTGTGCGTCTCCGTGCGTCTCCGTGTGTCTCCGTGTGTCTCTGTGTGTCTCTGTGTGTCTCTGTGTCTCTGTGTGTCTCTGTGTGTCTCTGTGCGTCTCTGTGTGTCTCTGTGTGTCTCTGTGTCTCTGTGTGTCTCTGTGTGTCTCTGTGCGTCTCTGTGTGTTCTGTGTGTCTCTGTGTCTCTGTGTGTCTCTGTGTGTCTCTGTGTGTCTCTGTGTGTCTCTGTGTCTCTGGTGTCTCTGCGGGTCTCTGTGCGTCTCTGTGTGTTTCTGTGTGTCTCTGTGTGTCTCTGTGTGTCTCTGCGTGTCTGTGCATCTTTGTGGGTCTCTGTGTGTCTCTGTGTGTCTCTGTGTGCCTCTGTGTGTCTCTGCGTGTCTGTGTGTCTATGTGGGTCTCTGTGTGTCTCTGTGTATCTCTGCGTGTCTGTGTGTTTCTGTGAGTCTCTGTGTGTCTCTGTGTGTCTCTGTGTATCTCTGCGTGTCTGTGTGTTTCTGTGAGTCTCTGTGTGTCTCTGTGTGTCTCTGTATGTCTCTGCGCGTCTCTGTGTGTCTCTGTGGGTCTCTGTTTGTCTATGTGCGTCTCTGTGGGTCTCTGTGTGTCTCTGTGTCTGTGTGTGTCTTTGTGTGTCTCTGTGAGTCTCTGTGTGTCTCTGTGTGTCTCTGTGGGTCTCTATGTGTCTCTGTGGGTCTCTGTGTGTCTCTGTGTGTCTGTGTGTCTGTGTGTCTCTGTGGGTCTCTGTGAGTCTCTGAGTCTCTATGGGTCTCTGTGGGTGTCTACGAGTCTCCATTGATCTCTATGGGTCTCTGTGAGTCTCAGTCACCCTGGGTCTATATGGGTCTCTATGGGTCTCTGTGTGTCTCTGTGTGTCTCTGCGTGTCTCTGCGTCTCTGTGCATCTCTGTGGGTCTCTGTGGGTCTCTGTGTGTCTCTATGGGAGGCTGTCTGTCTGTGTGTGCCTCTGTGCGTCTCTGTGTGTCTCTGTGTGTCTCCGTGTTTCTGTGCGTGTCTCTGCGTGTCTCTGTGTGTCTCTGTGTGTCTCCGTGTGTCTGTGCGTGTCTCTGCGTGTCTCTGTGGGTTTCTGTGTGACTCTGTGTGTCTCTGTGTCTCTGTGTGTCTCTGTGTGTCTCTGTGAGTCTCTGTGGGTCTCCATGAGTCTCTGTGTGTCTCCGTGTGTCTCTGTGTGTCTCTGTGGGTCGCTGTGCATCTCTGTGGGTCTCTGTGTCTCTGTGTGTCTCTGTGTGTCTGTGTGTGCATGAGTGGAGTGAGTGTGTGAGTGTATGAGTGAGTGTGTGAGTGTATGAGTGAGTGTGTGAGTGAGTGAGTGTGTGAGTGAGTGTGTGAGTGAGTGTATGAGTGAGGAATGAGTGTATGAGTGAGTGTATGAGTGAGTGAGTGTATGAGTGAGTGTGTGAGTGAGTGAGTGTATGAGTGAGTGAGTGTGAGTGAGTGTGTGAGTGTATAAGTGAGTGAGTGTATGAGTGAGTGAGTGTGTGAGTGTGTGAGTGAGTGTGTGAGTGTATGAGTGAGTGAATGAGGTGAGTATATGAGTGAGTGAGTGTATGAGTGAGTGAGTGTGTGAGTGAGTGTAGGAGTGAGTGAGTGTATGAGTGAGTGTATGAGTGAGTGAGTGTGTGAGTGAGTGTATGAGTGAGTGTGTGAGTGAGTGAGTGTATGAGTGAGTGTATGAGTGTGTGAGTGAGTGAGTGTATGAGTGTGTGTGAGTGAGTGTATGAGTGAGTGTATGAGTGTGTGAGTGAGTGTATGAGTGAGTGTATGAGTGAGTGTATGAGTGTGTGAGTGAGTGAGTGTATGAGTGAGTGTATGAGTGTGTGAGTGAGTGTATGAGTGAGTGTATGAGTGAGTGAGTGTATGAGTGAGTGAGTGAGTGTATGAGTGAGTGTATGAGTGAGTGAGTGTATGAGTGAGTGAGTGTATGAGTGTGTGAGTGAGTGAGTGAGTGAATGAGTGAGTGTATGAGTGAGTGTGTGAGTGAGTGTATGAGTGAGTGAGCGTGTAAGTGAGTAAGTGTATGAGGGCGTGAGTGTGTATGAGTGAGCTGAGTTGAGTGTATGAGTGAGTGAGTGAGTGTGTTGAGTGAGTGTCATGAGTGAGTGAGTGTATGAGTGATTGAGTGAGTGAGTGCATGAGTGGTGAGTGGTGTATGAGCTGAGTGTTGAGTGTGTGAGTGAGTGTATGAGTGTGTGAGTGAGTGTGCTGAGTGAGTGTTTGAGTGTGTGAGTGATTGTATGAGTGAGTGAGTTGAGTGTGTGAGTGAGTGTCTGAGTGAGTGTATGAGTGAGTGTATGAGTGAGTGTATGAGGTGTGTGAGTGAGTGTATGAGTGTGTGAGTGAGTGTATGAGTGTATGAGTGAGTGAGTGTGTAAGTGAGTGAGTGTATGAGTGTATGAGTGAGTGAGTGAATGAGTGAGTGTATGAGTGAGTGTGTGAGTGAGTGTATGAGTGAGTGAGTGAGGATGAGTGTATGAGTGAGTGAGTGATGTGTATGAGTGAGTGTATGAGTGTATGAGTGTGTGAGGGAGTGAGTGTAGGAGTGTGTGAGTGAGTGTAGGAGTGAGTGTATGAGTGTGTGAGTGAGTGAGTGTATGAGTGAGTGAGTGAGTGTGTGAGTGTATGAGTGGAAGTGTGTGAGGTGTGGAAGTGAGTGTATGAGTGAGTGTATTGAGTGTATGAAGTGAGTGAGTGCATGAGTGAGTGAGTGCGTGTATGAGTGAGTGTATGAGTGGTGTGAGTGATTGTATGAGTGTGTGAGTGAGTGATGATGAGTGAGTGTTTGAGTGTGTGAGTGAGTGTATGAGTGAGTGAGTGAGTGTGAGTGTGAGTGAGTGTATGAGTGAGTGTATGAGTGAGTGTGTGAGTGAGTGTATGAGTGTGTGAGTGAGTGTATGAGTGTGTGAGTTAGTGTATGAGTGAGTGAGTGTGTAAGTGAGTGAGTGTATGAGTGTATGAGTGAGTGAGTGAATGAGTGTATGTAGTGAGTGTGTGAGTGAGTGTATGAGTGAGTGAGTGAGGATGAGTGTATGAGTGAGTGAGTGTATGAGTGAGTGTATGATGTGTGAGTGAGTGAGTGTATGAGTGTTTGAGTGAGTGTATGAGTGAGTGTATGTGTGAGTGAGTGAGTGTATGAGTGAGTGAGTGAGTGTGTGAGTGTATGAGTGAGTGTGTGAGTGTGTGAGTGTGTGAGTGAGTGTATGAGTGAGTGTATGAGTGAGTGAGTGAGTGTATGAGTGAGTGTATGAGTGTGTGAGTGAGTGTATGTGTGTGAGTGAGTGAGTGTATGAGTGAGTGTATGAGTGTGTGAGTGAGTGTATGAGTGAATGAGTGAGTGTGTGAGTGATGAGTGAGTGAGTGAGTGTGTGAATGAGTGTATGAGTGAGTGTATGAGTGAGTGTATGTGAGTGAGTGTAAGAGTGAGTGTGTGAGTGAGTGAGTGTATGAGTGTGTGTGTGAGTGTATGAGTGAGTGTATGAGTGTGTGCGTGAGTGAGTGTATGAGTGATGAGTGTGTGAGTGTATGAGTGAGTGATGTGTGAGTGAGTGTATGAGTGAGTGTATGAGTGAGTGTATGAGTGTATGTATGAGTGTGTGAGTGAGTGTATGAGTGTATGTATGAGTGAGTGTGTGATTGAGTGTATGAGTGTATGACTGAGTGAGTGTGTGAGTGAGTGACTGAGTGTATGAGTGTGTGAGTGAGTGAATGAGTGAGTGTATGAGTGAGTGTGAGTGAGTGTATGAGTGAGCGTGTAAGTGAGTAAGTGTATGAGTGAGTGAGTGTGTGAGTGAGTGAGTGAGTGTATGAGTGAGTGAGTGTATGAGTGTATGAGTGAGTGAGTGTGTGAGTGAGTTATGAGTGTGTGAGTGAGTGAGTGTATGAGTGTGTGAGTGAGTGTGTGAGTGTATGAGTGAGTGTGAGTGTGTGAGTGAGTGTATGAGTGAGTGTATGAGTGAGTGAGTGTATGAGTGAGTGTATGAGTGTGTGAGTGAGTGAGTGTATGAGTGGTGTGTGAGTGAGTGTATGAGTGAGTGAGTGAATGAGTGAGTGAGTGAGTGTGTGAATGAGTGTATGAGTGAGTGTATGAGTGAGTGTAGTGAGTGAGTGTAAGAGTGAGTGTGTGAGTGAGTGATGAGTGTATGGTGTGTGAGTGAGTGTATGAGTGAGTGTATGTGTGGCGTGAATGAGTGTATGAGTGAGTGAGTGTGTGAGTGTATGAGTGAGTGAGTGTGTGAGTGAGTGTATGAGTGAGTGTATGAGTGAGTGTATGAGTGAGTGTATGGAGTGTTTGGTGATGTATGAGTGTGTGAGTGAGTGTATGAGTGTATGAGTAGTGAGTGTGTAAGTGAGTGAGTGTATGAGTGTGGTGAGTGAGTGAATGAGTGAGTGTATGAGTGAGCGTGTAAGTGAGTAAGTGTATGAGTGAGTGAGTGTATGAGTGAGTGAGTGAGTGTCATGAGTGAGGTGAGTGTATGAGGTATGAGTGAGTGAGTGTGTGAGTGAGTGTATGAGTGAGTGTATGAGTGAGTTGTATGAGTGAGTGTATGAGTGAGTGTATGAGTGAGTGAGTGTGTGAGTGAGTGAGTGTGTGAGGAGTGAGTGTATGAGTGAGTGAGTGTATGAGGAGTGAGTGTATGAGTGAGGTGTATGTGTGCGTGAGTGAGTGTGTGAGTGAGTGAGTGTGTGAGTGCGGTGTGTATGAGTGAGTGGTGTATGAGTGAGTGAGTGTATGAGTGAGTGAGTGAGTGTGTGAGTGTATGAGTGAGTGAGTGGAGTGTGTGAGTGAGTGTATGAGTGAGTGTGTGAGTGAGTGAGTGTATGAGTGAGTGAGTGAGTGTGAGTGAGTGTGTGTGAGTGAGTGAGTGTATGATGAGTGTGTGAGTGAGTGTGTGAGTGAGTGTATTGTGTGAGTGAGTGTATGAGTGAGTGTGTGAGTGAGTGAGTGTGGGTGGGGCCTCACCAGCGAGGTGATGCCACCCATCTTCATGGCTCCACCCTCCCCTCCCGCCCCCACCCACCACCTCCACCACCACCTCCACCACCACCACCACTAGGAGACTCGTCCAGGGTTTGCTTGCCGCCTGCTCCTCCTGCTGACCACACGCTGAGTCAGCTGCTGAGTCAGCTGAATAATAAATAAAACAGATGCCACGCATATAAAGGATTATAGTGAAAAACTTTGTTTTTACGGGTTAAAATTTTTCGATGTAAAGCTTTCGTGACTGCAGGGATTCATCTTCTTGGTTCTTTCGGTAAGTCACATAGAAGGGAAATAATAAAATAATAAAATAAAAACATCATAAAATAATTCTCACCACGTTTCGGCCACAACACAAGCAGCCGTCCTCAGGTGGAGAACAGATCTCTCAGGAAAGACAGCGTTGTGGTAACATTGAAATGAAATCGCTAAAGCTACATATCATAGTGTAGTGTATAGTGTAGTGTATAGTGTAGTGTATAGTAATAGTGTAGTGTATAGTGTAGTGTATAGTAATAGTGTAGTGTATAGTAATAGTGTAGTGTATAGTGTAGTGTATAGTGTAGTGTATAGTAATAGTGTAGTGTATAGTGTAGTGTATAGTAATAGTGTAGTGTATAATAATAGTGTAGTCTATAGTGTAGTGTATAGTGTAGTGTATAGTAATAGTGTAGTGTGTAGTGTAGTGTATATTAGTGTGTAGTAGTAATAAAATCGCTCAAGCTACGTATCATAAATGCATTCACCGTGGCCAATTACAGCCAACGTTAGTTGAGCGTGGACAGTTAGACCCAAGCCGAAACATAACATTTACAAAAGAATGTTTAAAAATATTTATTTTTAAAATATTTTTATGATAGAATATAGTGTTGTCATCAGTAAGACGTAAGTATACCAAGTTTGCAGTCGATGCCACATTGGGAAGTGGGTTAAAATTGACTTTCAAGATTGAGGATACAACAACAACGACAAGCGTGTAAAATTGGAATCATGGAGAGTATCTATACGGAACAAAGCGCTCTACCTACAGCATGTACCGCTATACACCTTGTTCATGGTGTAGTAGTACCCAGTGATCACCATGTGTAATAGTACCCCAGTGATCACATGTGCAGTAGTACCCAGTGATCACCATGTGTAGTAGTACCCCAGTGATCACCATGTGCAGTAGTACCCAGTGATCACCATGTGTAGTAGTACCCCAGTGATCACCATGTGCAGTAGTACCCCAGTGATCACCATGTGTAGTAGTACCCAGTGATCACCATGTGTAGTAGTACCCCAGTGATCACCATGTGCAGTAGTACCCAGTGATCACCATGTGTAGTAGTACCCCCCGTGATCCCCATGTGTAGTAGTACCCAGTGATCACCATGTGCAGTATTACCCCAGTGATCACCATGTGTAGTAGTACCCCAGTGATCACCATGTGTAGTAGTACCCCAGTGATCACCAGGTGTAGTAGTACACAGTGATCACCATGTGTAATAGACCCCAGTGATCACCATGTGTAGTAGTACCCAGTGATCACCATGTGTAATAGTACCCCAGTGATCACCATGTGCAGTAGTACCCCGTGATCACCATGTGTAGTAGTACCCCAGTGATCACCATGTGTAGTGTACCCCAGTGATCACCATGTGCAGTAGTACCCCAGTGATCACCATGTGCAGTAGTACCCAGTGATCACCATGTGTAATAGTCACCCCAGTGATCACCATGTGTAGTAGTACCCAGTGATCACCATGTGTAATAGTACCCAGTGATCACCATGTGTAGTAGTACCCCAGTGATCACCATGTGCAGTGTACCCCAGTGATCACCATGTGTAATAGTACCCCAGTGATCACCATGTGTAGTAGTACCAGTGATCACCATGTGTAGTAGTACCCAGTGATCACCATGTGCAGTAGTACCCCAGTAATTACCATGTGTAGTAGTACCCCAGTAATCACCATGTGCAGTAGTACCCAGTGATCACCATGTGCAGTAGTACCCCAGTGATCACCATGTGCAGTAGTACCCAGTGATCACCATGTGTAGTAGTACCCCAGTGATCACCATGTGCAGTAGTACCCAGTGATCACCATGTGTAGTAGTACCCCAGTGATCACCATGTGTAGTAGTACCCCAGTGATCACCATTTGTAGTAGTACCCCAGTGATCACCATGTGTAGTAGTACCCCAGTAATTACCATGTGTAGTAGTACCCCAGTAATTACCATGTGTAGTAGTACCCCAGTGATCACCATGTGTAGTAGTACCCCAGTGATCACCATGTGTAGTAGTACCCCAGTGATCACCATGTGTAGTAGTACCCAGTGATCACCATGTGTAGTAGTACCCCAGTAATTACCATGTGTGTAGTTACCCCAGTGATCACCATGTGTAGTAGTACCCCAGTGATCACCATGTGCAGTAGTACCCCAGTGATCACCATGTTAGTAGTACCCCAGTGATCACCATGTGTAGTAGTACCCCAGTGATCACCATGTGCAGTAGTACCCCAGTGATCACCATTTGTAGTAGTACCCCAGTATTACCATGTGTAGTCGTACCCCAGTGATCACCATGTCAGTAGTACCCCAGTGATCACCATGTGTAGTAGTACCCCAGTGATCACCATGTGTAGTAGTACCCCAGTGATCACCATGTGTAGTAGTACCCCAGTAATTACCATGTGTAGTAGTACCCCAGTGATCACCATGTGTAGTAGTACCCCAGTAATCACCATGTGTAGTAGTACCCCAGTGATCACCATGTGTAGTAGTACCCCAGTAATCACCATGTGCAGTAGTACCCCAGTAATCACCATGTGTAGTAGTACCCCAGTGATCACCATGTGTAGTAGTACCCCAGTAATTACCATGTGTAGTAGTACCCAGTGATCACCATGTGTAGTAGTACCCCAGTGATCACCATGTGCAGTAGTACCCCACTAGTCACCATGTGCAGTAGTACCCCAGTGATCACCATGTGTAGTAGTACCCAGTGATCACCATGTGTAGTAGTACCCAGTGATCACCATGTGTAGTAGTACCCCAGTATCACCATGTGTAGTAGTACCCCAGTAATTACCATGTAGTAGTACCCCAGTGATCACCATGTGCGTAGTACCCCAGTGATCACCATGTGTAGTAGTACCCCAGTGATCACCATGTGTAGTAGTACCCCAGTGATCACCATGTGTAGTAGTACCCCAGTAATTACCATGTGTAGTAGTACCCCAGTGATCACCATGTGTAGTAGTACCCCAGTAATCACCATGTGTAGTAGTACCCCAGTGATCACCATGTGTAGTAGTACCCCAGTATCACCATGTGCAGTAGTACCCCAGTATCACCATGTGTAGTAGTACCCCAGTAATTACCATGTGTAGTAGTACCCAGTGATCACCATGTGTAGTAGTACCCCAGTAATTACCATGTGTAGTAGTACCCAGTGATCACCATGTGTAGTAGTACCCCAGTGATCACCATGTGCAGTAGTACCCCACTAGTCACCATGTGCAGTAGTACCCAGTGATCACCATGTGTAGTAGTACCCAGTGATCACCATGTGTAGTAGTACCCAGTGATCACCATGTGTAGTAGTACCCCAGTGATCACCATGTGTCGTAGTACCCCAGTGATCACCATGTGTAGTAGTACCCAGTGATCACCATGTGTAGTAGTACCCCAGTAATCACCCTGTGTAGTAGTACCCCAGTAATCACCATGTGTAGTAGTACCCCAGTGATCACCATGTGTAGTAGTACCCCAGTAATCACCATGTGCAGTAGTACCCCAGTAATCACCATGTGTAGTAGTACCCCAGTGATCACCATGTGTAGTAGTACCCCAGTATACCATGTGTAGTAGTACCCAGTGATCACCATGTGTAGTAGTACCCCAGTGATCACCATGTGCAGTAGTACCCCAGTGATCACCATGTGTAGTACCCCTGATCACCATGTGTAGTACCCCAGTAATCACCATGTGTAGTAGTACCCCAGTGATCACCATGTGCAGTAGTACCCCAGTGATCACCATGTGTAGTAGTACCCCAGTCACCATGTGCAGTAGTACCCCAGTAATCACCATGTGTAGTAGTACCCCAGTAATCACCATGTGTAGTAGTACCCAGTGATCACCATGTGTAGTAGTACCCCAGTAATCACCCTGTGTAGTACCCCAGTAATCACCATGTGTAGTAGTACCCCAGTAATCACCCTGTGTAGTAGTACCCCAGTAATCACCATGTGTAGTAGTACCCCAGTAATCACCCTGTGTAGTAGTACCCCAGTAATCACCATGTGTAGTAGTTCCCCAGTAATTACCATGTAGTAGTACCCCAGTATCACCATGTGCAGTAGTTACCCCAGTATCACCATGTGTAGTAGTACCCCAGTAATCACCCTGTGTAGTAGTACCCCAGTGATCACCACGTGTAGTAGTACCCCAGTATCCATGTGTAGTAGTACCCCAGTGATCACCATGTGTAGTAGTACCCCAGTGATCACCATGTGTAGTAGTACCCCAGTAATTACCATGTGTAGTAGTACCCCAGTATCACCCTGTGTAGTACCCCAGTGATCACCATGTGTAGTAGTACCCAGTGATCACCATGTGTAGTAGTACCCCAGTGATCACCATGTGTAGTAGTACCCCAGTGATCACCATGTGTAGTAGTTCCCCAGTAATTTCCCTGTGTAGTAGTACCCCAGTGATCACCATGTGTAGTAGTACCCCAGTGATCACCATGTGTAGTAGTTCCCCAGTGATCACCATGTGTAGTAGTACCCCAGTGATCACCATGTGTAGTAGTACCCCAGTGATCACCATGTGTAGTAGTACCCCAGTGATCACCATGTGTAGTTACCCCAGTGATCACCATGTGCAGTAGTACCCCAGTGATCACCATGTGTAGTAGTACCCCAGTGATCACCATGTGTAGTAGTACCCCAGTGATCACCATGTGTAGTAGTACCCCAGTGATCACCATGTGTAGTAGTACCCCAGTGATCACCATGTGCAGTAGTACCCCAGTGATCACCATGTGTAGTTGTACCCCAGTGATCACCATGTGTAGTAGTTCCCCAGTGATCACCATGTGTAGTAGTACCCCAGTATCACCATGTGTAGTAGTACCCCAGTGATCACCATGTGCAGTAGTACCCCAGTGATCACCATGTGTAGTAGTACCCCAGTGATCACCATGTGTAGTAGTACCCCAGTGATCACCATGTGTAGTAGTACCCCAGTGATCACCATGTGTAGTAGTACCCCAGTGATCACCATGTGTAGTAGTACCCCAGTGATCACCATGTGTAGTAGTACCCCAGTGATCACCATGTGTAGTTGTACCCCAGTGATCACCAGTGCAGTAGTACCCCAGTGATCACCATGTGTAGTAGTACCCAGTGATCACCATGTGTAGTACCCCAGTGATCACCATGTCAGTAGTACCCCAGTGATCACCATGTGCAT